>NC_057807.1:125131888-125145274 GCF_018294505.1 Triticum aestivum | reverse complement strand
TCCCGCCCGCACCACCGGAGCCCCGCGCCGCCGATCCTTGCCGCCACCCAACCACGCCGCCGCCCGCCGCCGCCGTCGTCCCGCCGCCCGTCGACCCTGCCGACGAGGTAGTTCGCCGGATCCGCCGCCGGGTTTCTACGGAAAACCGTACGGTTTTTTTAGAAATCGCGTTTTATATATATATATATATATATATATATATATCGGTTTTATTTTTTCGGTTTAGTTATTTATCGAACGCCCGTTCGTTCGTTCATTCGTTTTAACAAACGATTTTCACCCGTTAGCCGCAGACGCGAATGTTCGTTCGTTAGTCTGTTCGTCAGTTTTTCGTTTTCCAAGGATTCTTCGTGATTATTTTCCGTCGCGATTTCTGCTCTGATTTTCGTTTTAATTTATCTTTTCGCTCGTTTATCGGAATCAGGCGATTCAAGCGCCTAGAGTTTCGTCTCGAAGCCCTCTTTCTGTTTAACCAACTTAAACAAGTTTTTGGTACTGTAAAATTTGACTTAAGTCCATATTAATAAACGAATCTTGTTTCTGTTGCAGTTTGAGTTTCGTAAAATGTTAGTAAAATGTTATATCCGGAGAAGGAATAGCAGTAGACCCCACCAAAATTGTCAGTGTGACAAATTGGGAAGCACCAACGTCCATTGGAGAGATCCGGAGTTTTCTTGGACTCGCAAGATACTACCGGAGGTTCATTGAGAATTTCTCGAAGATTGCAAAGCCCATGACAGAGTTGTTGAAGAAGGACACCAAGTTCAAATGGACTGAGGAATGTGAGCCAGTTTTCAGGAGTTGAAGAAACGTTTGGTTACAGCCCCAGTGTTGATTCTGCCAGATCAACGCAAGGATTATCAAGTGTATTTCAATGCTTCTCGTCGAGGACTTGGAGCAGTGCTTATGCAGGAGGGAAGAGTTGTTTCATATGCCTCACGACAGCTTAAGCCCCATGTGTTGAATTATGCTACACACGATTTGGAGTTAGCATCCATAGTGCACGCGTTGAAGACATGGAGACACTTTCTCATCGGAAACCATTGTGAGGTGTACACGGATCACAAGAGTTTGAAATATATCTTCACGCAGAAGGAGTTGAATCTCAGGCAAAGGAGATGGTTGGAGCTCATTAAGGATTGTGATATAAGGTTGCATTATCATCCCGGAAAGGCTAACGTAGTAGCCGACACGTTGAGCCGCAAGAGTCATGTCAACACACTCATGACCGGAGAGTTACCCCAGGAGTTAGCAGAGGATCTTCATGAGCTATGTTTGGAAATAGTTCCGAGAGGCTATGTAGCCGCATTGGAGATTCAATCTACTTTGATGGAGAAGATCAAAGAAGCTCAGAAGACGAACAAGGATATTGCCGAGATAAAGGAAAGAATGAGCAAAGAAAAGGCTAAAGGATTTCGTGAGGATGAGCACGATACCTTATGGTTTGAGGACCGCGTATATGTGCCTAATGATCAGGAGATCAGCAAGTTGATTCTGCAGGAGGCTCACGATTTGCTGTATTCGATTCACCCAGGAAATACCAAGATGTATCTGGATTTGAAGGACAGTTTCTGGTGGACCGGAATGAAGAAGGATATTGCGGAGTATGTAGCAGTTTGTGATGTATGTCAGAGAGTGAAGGCGGAGCATCAAAAGCTAGCAGGATTGCTACAACCATTGCCGATACCCGAATGGAAGTGGGATAAGCTAGGCATGGATTTTATCACGGGATTGCCCAGGAGTCGTTCATGTTATGACTCGATATGGGTTTTAGTTGATCGTTTGATGAAGGTAGCTCATTTCATCCCAGTGAAGACGACTTACACCAGTGCTAAGTTGGCAAAGATATACATGACCAGGATCGTATGTCTGCATGGAGTTCTGAGGGCCGTTGTATCAGATAGTGGAACCCAGTTTACCTCAAAGTTCTGGAATTAGTTGCACAAAACTTTGGGTACTAGGCTAGAGTTCAGTACGGCCTTTCATCCACAGACAGATGGACAGACCGAGAGAGTCAATCAGATTCTGGAGGACATGTTGAGAGCTTGTGCGCTAGATTATGGATCTAGTTGGGATGACAATTTGCCATATGCAGAGTTCTCTTACAATAACAGCTATCAAGCCAGTTTGAAGATGGCCCCTTTTGTAGCCTTTTATGGAAGGAGGTGCAGACCACCGTCAGTTGTTTGGACCAGATTTGATTAAAGAGTCTGAAGAGAAGGTTAAGCTGATTTGCAATAGACTCAAGGTAGCCCAATCCAAACAGATGAGCTATGCGGATTCTAAATGCAAGGAGACAGTTTACGAAGTCGGAGACAGAGTTTATCTTCGGGTGTCCCCACTTCGAGGAGTTAAACGTTTTGGAGTTAAGGGAAAGTTAGCACCACGTTTTGTGAGACCCTATAAAGTTTTGAAACGTATGGGAGAAGTTGCTTACAAGTTGGAGTTGCATGAAGGACTGTCAGGAGTTCCTGATGTGTTCCACGTTTCCCAGCTGAAGAAGTGTCACACAGAGATGGCTGATATTCCTCTGAGAGATACAATGCCACTCGAAGCGATTCAGTTGGATAGCGATTTGACCTACGAGGAGAAACTAGTCAAGATTCTTGAGTTTGCCAGCCGAGTCACACGCAGCAAAGCTATCAAGTTCTGCAGAGTTCAGTGGAGCCACCATACCGAAGATGAAGCCACCTGGGAGCGAGAGGAAGACCTACGGAAGGATCACCCTCACCTATTTTCTAGCCAACCCGAATCTCGAGGGCGAGATTCATCCTAAGGGGGGTAGGTTTGTAACATCCCAAATTTTCAATTTGGAATGTTATACATTAGATCATCATTGCATATCATATTTTATTGCATTTTGGCTTAATCCTAGAAATTCTACGCAACTCAAGGACCCACGGAGAGAGTTGGGCATTTCATTATTTTCATATTTGAGTTTTTCTCAAATTTTGAAAAGAGGGTCGTTTGATTTTAATTATTTTCTCTTCGAATATTTCTTTTATAAAAATAACAGAGAGGGGATAAAATGACTTTCCCAAAATAAAGAAATCTTGAAGGTTAAATATTAAAATCAAATGAGAATTTTATTCGGAGTTTTATCACTATTTTATTTGAATTAGGAAAAATATCAATTTTTTAAAATTGCATTAGAGGCCCAAATAAATGTTCACTTTGTCCGCTATATTTTTAGAGGACGGAGAAAATTTCTTTCAGGATTTTTGGTGTTCGTTTAGTATTTCTTCTTTTTTCTACGTGCAGAATTATTTAAAAAAAAGTTACCGACCTAACGGGTCGTGTCCGACCCGGACACTCCAGTCCGGACGGCCTTATAAGCCGAAGGCCCGGCCCCGGCCAAACCCTAGCCGCCAGCCCCCGACCCGCCGCCGCCGCCGCCTCCCGCCCGCGCTGCTGATCCCCGCTGCCGCCTGTCGCCGCCACCAGCCATCACCGGAGCCGCCGCCGACCCCGCCGACGAGGTAGTTCGCCGGATCCGCCGCCAGTTTTCTACGGAAAACCGTACGTTTTTTTAGAAACCGCGTTTTAATTTTTATATAGATCGGTTTTATTTTTTTCGGTTTAGTTATTTAGCGAACGCCCGTTCGTTCGTTTGTTTTAACGAACGATTTTCATCCGTTAGCCGCAGACAGCGAACGTTTGTTCGTTAGCCTGTTCGTCAGTTTTTCTTTTTTCAGGGATTTTCGACGATTATTTTTGGTCGCGGTTTCTGCCCTGATTTTTGTTTTAGTTTATCTTTTCGCTCGTTTATCGAAATCACGCGATTCAAGCGCCTAGAGTTTCGTCTCGAAGCCCTCTTTCGGTTTAACCAACTTAAACAAGTTTTTGGTACTGTAAAATTTGACTTAAGTCCATATTAGTAAATGAATCTTGTTTTTTTCGTAGTTTGAGTTTGGTTGCTTCGTTTGATTTGATTCTGTTTGCGAACCGGAGTTCTTAAGTTGAAATTTCTGGTTAGATCTCTTATTTGAGTTTTACCCGTGCTGCTAGTTGAGTGCTTATTGTATGCTTGTTTGTTTGCGATAGAGTACCCGGAGTGCGAAGCGTGCTACTACGAGTCTCTAGATTTCACGGATCATCAGCAACGCAAGTAACACTTTGATCATACCTCTTTACTACCCAGTTTTATTACATTAGATCAATCCTCAAACAATTGCATGGTTAGGATCTGACTAATATGTTGGTTTTGGGAAGTAGATGAGGTAGTACATATTGTCATGTTTATTATCAAACCTTTGGGAGTTACTTCTACGTTGTTTATATTGCTATGCTATGCTTGTAGACGTGGATTGGGTGAGTGTATCCATGACAGATGTGAGTATTGCTATTTAATAGTTAACTTAAGGTGGCTACTTTAATACACATCTGGGTGGATTGAGGCACCTGGGGAACCCAGTGTTGCCTGTTTTTTTGGAAATCCCGGGATTACCTTGTGACCTATGGACTGCCACCCAGGCTCAAAGGGATCATAAGATTATTCATGCTAGAAACTTCCGTGTGCAGCCACAAGCTATTATGGGCTCTAGCATAGTTGAGTAAGTTGCAAGACCTCTTTCAGTGGTGGGCTAGCAGATGTAGGGGAAAGTAGGTGTAACTGTCCACCCAGAGTAAAGAGTTATTGTTTCAGAAAGACTGTGTCTCGAATCTCCGACCATGGATGTATTCGAGTCTTGTGGGGAAAAGTGCGCAAACCTCTGCAGAGTGTACAAACTAATCATGGTTAGCCGTGTCCCCGGTTATGGACATCTTGAGTATCTGGTTCTTGGATTATCATGTTGATCTCATCACTCTAAAATTAATTTGATTGGGTTTAATGATGATGCTTAATTGGGATTGAGTTGGAGGAACCTTCTCAATGTTTAACAACCACCATGATAGTTAAATAAAATTTATTCCTTTATTGTAGGGAAAAATTGGCTTTATGCAAAACTGTAACCATAGAGCTTTCCACCAGCCATATATGCATGTAGTGATAGCATTATTCTTTTCATTACTCTCTTGTGTTACATTGCCAGCATATTCCATGTGCTGACCCGTTTCGGGCTGCAACGTTCATGTTGCAGACTTTTCAGACGACGAGTAAGGTGCCTTAGGTCGTGATCTTTCACTCAGTAATGTCGTTGGAGTTGATGGACTCACTTTATCTTCCAAGCCTTCAGTTGTTATCATTTTAGATGGCCTTAAGCCATATTTATTGTAATAAGTTCTCTTTTGAGTCATTCGATGTAATAAGTGTGTGATTGCTACTCTGTTATACATCCTTCAAGTACTGTGCGTGTCAGCATTACCGATCCAGGGATGACACTGATGCACAGAGATCAGACTGTTTGAGGTCTGGTCGCTACAGTCACTTGCGACTAGGGACAATTTAGGATGTATCATACAACACAAGATCTCACAGACAAGTCACGTACTTGCCAACAAGTATCATTGATTACATCCAAGGACTATCTTTATTCATAAACACATAGGAAATATCATTATACATGATTGCCTCTAGGCATATCTCCAACATCAAAAGGGCGCGACACTTTGGGGCCAACATTCATATTTGATTCCATGAGCACAAGCATTTCAAGCCCTACCACGACGAACTCACCCGCAACCGTAGGACGAAGTTGCTCAATCATCGATGCCACACCATCTAATAGGTTGTGTGCTAGTATTGTGGGCATTTGAAACAGCTAATCGATCGATGGCCAAGTGGTGTGCGAATCACTGAGCAAGAGTAAGTTGTTTTATGTGTTGATCATTTGGCCATATATGCAACTTGTCGGGCGGATATGCTCGATGTGTTGATCATTTGGCCGGATGCAACTTGTTGGCCGAATATGCTCTATTTGTTGGTCATTTTACCGGATATGCAGCTTGTTGACAATGTTTTTGTTCATAGCCTTCTCATGTGTGCAACTTGTTTTTTGAAGGTGGAGAAGAGGAACCTCGTCCTCATGCATTGTTGTTTGAAGTTGAGTGGGCAGACATCGGCACCGAGGAGTAAGCGAATGATCCAATAGACCCAACAAAAGAGCCGACCAAGAAGAATAGGAAAGGGGCCTAAGGAATTAAGTGGGAGTAGGAGAAGGAGAAGCAAGAAGGGGCGGCAACCAAGATTACAGAGAGGTTCTGGGATAACTTGACGAAGAAGGAAGAGATATGTGTTAAGCGCTCGAACGCCAAGGAGGAAAAGAGACCTAGAGGTTTGACATGTTGATGGCGGCGGTCAAGAAGAAGCTCAAACTCGAAGATAAGAAGATCATGCTCGAAGAGAAGAATTGAGATCGCGACCGCCTCAAAGGATTCAAAGATGTTGATCTTGAAGATGGAGGAGTTGGATGACGATGTAAGGATGATCGTGCAAGCCGTCCGCCTTTAGGATGTTGAAGCGCTTGAAGGAGCAGCTGAAAACGGCGGAGAAGGAGGCTGCCAAGAAGGAAGCGGGTGGCGAGGAGTAACCGGCAACGGAGTGAGCGCATAGGCTTAGATAGCTGGTCCGTCGGGCAAAAAATCCATTTTTAGACGGACTGTAGTACTGAGACACTTTTGTGATTGGTCATGAAAAACCTACAAAGATCGTCCTCTTTCTTTGTGATCGGTCACTTGTATTTGAATTTTTTAAAATTTTCGGATCTATACAGACGACAAACTCATGTATTCTTGTTCGTGGACTAGTCCGGCCCGTGGACTCTCCACGATTTAAGTGTCGGTGTTGGAGATGCCCTAAAGATATTTCTAGCATCACATGGCTGATGTGGCAACTACCTCAAATCACATAAAGAAAGAAAAAGAATCCAGCAACTTTATTTTAGTTTGAAATTGCTTTACACACGACGCTGCGCGCACGATCTGCGAACGATGCATCCTCCCGCAGCAGCGATTCATGCATGCACGCTAGCTTTTGATGCTGCCAAGTAGGATCGTGCAGGCGTCGGCCGTGAATTTGTCGTCCGTGTAGCAGCGCTGATTTTAGTTTGCAGCCCACGTTTTGTCAACTACATTGGTCCAATTCGATTATCTTTGCACGTACCCAATGAAGCTCGTGGGAGGTCTGTTGACTTGGGATGGCTTGTCAAAACCAAAGGATGCATGCACCTGGTCACTTTGAGGTTCACCATCACAATCAAAATACCACTGGCAGCAAAAGCCAAAAAGGCAAACTAGACTGAAATTTCAAGATCACCGGCGCTGCATCCATGAGAGAAAAACAGTTGCTTTTCCGTGAGAGAAAAACAGTTGGTAGGCGCAGATTTATCATCTCTGTGACAATGAGGTGCATGTCTCCGGACGGATTTTGATTGGATTCTCCGTGATTTTTAACATTCACGCACAGGACACAGGTTTATCCCAAAGGATGCACCGCCTGGAAAACGTAGTTCCGTACGTAGGACGGTGGGTCCGAAGTAACAGTCTGCATGGAACACTTATTTTATGGAACAAAATTTTGGTTTTTGAGAAATCCTGCATGGAACATAAATATATTTTTTGAGAAAAGCATGGAAAATTTTGTTTTTGAGATCAACATAGAAAAAGAATTTTTGAGATCAACATAAATGAATGTAGATTTCGCAAAAAAAAAACATAAACGACTGTAGAACGGGAGCGTGCCCTCGAAAAGAAAAAAGGACACAAGCAGTCCGTATATGTGTTTCCAGCTCGCTTCGTATAGTTGGGCCGACTCCTCGCAGAAAGATATTGGGCTGACAAGCTGATGATCCAGCTTTCACGCAGAGGCGGCCCGCTAACTGTTTGGTGCGGTTCCGCGGTTCCTGGCGCCTGTGGAACGCAGCACAGCACCCTCGTTTAGTACCACCTCGCCCAGAGGAAGACGTTTCGACCGATTTATAAGCTTCAGCGTTGCAACCTCACTGTCCCTTTGGGGACATCCGATAAAATTGGAACGATACAGAGAAGATTAGCATGGCCCCTGCGCAAGGATGACACGCACAAATCGAGAAATGGTCCAATTTTTTTTGAGATTTTGCGCGCTGGTCCCTATCATCTCGCACATCAGCCCTGGGGATTTTCTCGTGCGTGCTTTCCGAGCTCAGTTTTCTTACAGACGGGTCCTTCCGCTATGCCCTTTCCTCCCAACGAAGTCCTTGCCCTAGAGGACGGTGCTCTGCTTTTGTGCTTGCACATTTTGCAGTTACGTCCTTGTCTATCTTTTTCATTTAATGTCAGCCTTGTTGCGCTTGCATATTTGGAATGCTATTCATCTGGTGTTCCTGCCTGTCACAAAAGTGAGAGTTACTACGCTCAACGTTCCTATGTTTGTGCTCTAGAAAAACGTTGCTATGCTTGCTCCCTGTTGTTTTCTTTTCTTCACATGGACATTAGTATTGCTTTTTACTAAACTATTTATAAAAATATTTATTTTTATGATGACAGGGACTCTAATCTATCTTCCATTCACGTAGTATTTCACAAATTGTAGAATGCATAAATGCCTAGTTTTTTTGTTGATCAAAGTAATTACCTTTCGTACATCCATTATTTTAACTTTTTTTTGTTCACGATCTATATAATTTGTGTATGTCCACCTTTTTTGTTCATGATCTATAATTTGTCTATTCATGTATATCGATGTCAAGAAAAACTTTGTGGAGGGAGGGCACTAGGCAAATCTTCAATTTTTGAATCAAAAGATTAGTTTCCATAGCTCCAAAAACTCCGAAAATAAGTGTACAATGCATTTTTTTTCAAAATGGAGGCAAAAGATTTGCCTTATCCATTAGTTAAGCAGATGAGAGTTGCCCAGTTAATTAATGGAAAATCGGGCGAAAACCATTACAAAACGTTGTACATATGCATTTAGATGTGTAATATGTGTGCTTATTAATTTTCACCAATGTACATTTTCATATTTGGTGTCTGCAGAGAGAGAAATACGTGGATCAAAATGGGCCAATATTTTCTTGTTCTGGTCAAGGATTTTGTCATTCTATGTAGATTATTAAATGATGTTTTGTTCCCTAAAAATATGAAGTTTATAGTAGAGAACATCTACATGCATACATAGATTTTTTTGAACTTTTTTGATATTTTTAAAGATCGGGTTCAGACGGAGGCCTAAATGCGGCAACGAAATTTGCTGACGCCGTGTCGCTGAGGATGCATGAGGAAGAAGGCTTCGACACCCCCCAAAATTTTGGACATATCTTATATTTTTCATAATGGTATTTTTGTAAGGGTATTTGCTACTTACTATATGGAATTTGGCCTTTCCACAAATAAGAAAGAGAGAAATGATCATTTTGCATGATAGCTAGGCATGAATCTGAAATTTGGGTGTCCTCTTAGCGATTTGGACAGAACTAGAAGTTTATATGCGGTCTTGTTCGCATAAATATTTCTCTTTTCTAGAGTATACCTTTTGTTGTGGTTTATAAATATTTCTCTTATCTAGAGTATACCTTTTGGGTGTCCTCTCAGCGATTTGGACAGAACTAGTAAGGATATGCTTTGTAAGAGGGCTTCCTTACTATCTTCTATGGTTTGAATGTGTACTTTAGTTCATGCTTTACCTGTTTCAATTGTAGAGTATACATTCAGTCCTATAAATGTTTGAGTTGACAGTGATGATCCGTATGTTAACCCACCTCCACTTAGAAGATATAGGTTCCTGCTAGTGAGCTATCTCTTCATGATCAACAAATTTGTTTCTTTAGGGGCACAATTTTTTGAAGTGTTTGGAAAATATGTCAAATGATAATTGTTGTCTCACTATCCGTAAATTACTTTGTTATTAATTTCTAACTGAAGGTCAGTTTTTGCCTCGCACACAAAACAAAGTCGGTATAGTGAGTTGGAGATCCATATGTTAATTTTCGTACAACAACACCTGAACATTGAGCTTCAGCCAGTATATGCAGGTATTGTTTCCAACATTCACAACTTCATCCTCGCTCACAGTCACAGCCCACGTTTTGTCAACTTGATCGTTGGTGTAACATCCCAAAATTCTAAATTTTGGAATGTTATAATAAATAGATTGTTTTGATTGATTGTTTGATTGTTGTGTGATTGATTGAAAGTTGAACTTTTTGAAAGTTAAATGAGAGGGAATAAAAGGACTTTCCCAAACTTTCATTTTGCATTTTATGACCTCCGTGAATTCAAATTCTTTTCATCACAAAACCCTGAAGAGAAGATGACATCACTTCTTCCATTTATTTAAATGACAAGGGGCGTTGAAAATATTTGAATTTCATTTGGAAAATATTTCCAACCCAGGAACTTTATGCAACTCAATGATTTTCACGAGCGAAGATAAAATGACTTCTTCAAAACATATGAAATATGAGTTGGGAGTTTCAAAGGAATAAATTCAAAGTTCTTTTGAATTTATTTTTCAATTTGGTTATTTGAGTTTGATCCAAATTATTTTTCTCCAAAAATAAAATATATGGAAAATAGGGCAACATGATTCCCTACAACAGAAAATTGGAGATAAATAAATTTGAATCATTTTGGTATTTTTAAAATGATTTTCGTTGGATTTTATTAGAGCAGCAGCAGTGTTTGATTTATCTAAATTTGTGTGGATTTTATTTGACTCTAGAAAAATGTTCAGATTGTAGAAAATCTTTTTCTAAAAAATTTGATATATAATATGCCTATAGTATGTTTTTATTTTGGTGGTTTATTTCTATTTATTGTTTTCTGGAAAATGTTTTTTTAAAAAATATATATATACTCTCCGCCGACTGGGTCGGCCCAGCCAAACTGGGCCACGTCACGACCCAGCCCAGCAGCGCCGCCCCTCTCCTTCCCGAGCGGGAGTCCCGCTCGGGCACGCCGCCGCGCCGCCCGGCCTCCTCCTGCCCCCTTCCCCACGCCACCTCCTCGCCCCTCCCCATAAAAGGCGCCGCCCCGGGCCCTTCTCCCTCTGATCGCGCCGCCGCCTCTCCCGCATCTCGTCGCGCCGCCGCGTCTCGCCTGCCGTCGCCGTCGGCGAGATTCGCCGCTGCCGCCTTGCTCCGCCGCGCCACCGAGACGACGTCGTCGCTGCGCCTCGCCACCGCGCCACCTCGTCGTCGCCTGCACTCGCCGGACGCCGCCACCGTCCCAACGCCGCGCCGGAGTTCGTCACCGGCCGGATCCGTCCACCGCTGATTTATTTCGCCCGAGCCGGTAAAGCCGATAAAACTGCCCGTTTTTAATTGTATTTAGTCGGTTTATCCTCTAGATCGGTTTTTATTTCGTTTCTGTTAAATAGCGAACGTCTTCTGTTTAGCTAGTTTCAGCGAACGTTTCGTTTGTTAGGTTTTCATAGCGAACGTTCGCTCAGTAGAGTTTTTCTTTTCTTTTTATTTTCGGCCAGGGACCCGTCCGTGAATATTTTATTTATAGATTAGCCCCTATTTTTCAAACAACCACTACTTTTCAACCGCTTATCCAAATCCAACGAAACCAACGTCCACTTCTTCGTTATGATCCCCTCTATCCAGTAATCCAACTCAAACATGTTTTGAAAGTTTAAAATTTGAATTAGATCAGTTTTGTATTTGAACTTCGTTTGATCGTAACTTGAGTTTTATAGCTCCGTTTGAGTTGATTCTTTTTTGCAAATCAAAGCTCTTGACCTAAACTTTCTGATAAGGCCATATTCACATAGTTTTGGTACTGTTAGAAAAAAAATTATGCTGCAAGAGTCATTTGCTTGGTTTTGATGTTTTCCGAATCGTACTCTTCGTTCTTTCCGATCTTTTGATTGATTGCTTATGTGTGGTTACTATTGCTTGCTTATGATAGATTGATTGGAGTGTGACGAGTAGAACTATCAAGAGTTATGAGTGCGAATCATCTTCATCAATATTGCAGGCAAGTAACACTTTGATCATACCTTTTCTACGACCCAGTTTTTATGCATTAGATCTATCCTCAAACATTGCATGATTAGGATCTAATTAAATTGTGGGTTTTGGGAAGTAGATTGAGGTAGTACCTATTACCTGTTTTATTATCAAACCCTTGGGAGTTACTTCTACGTTTGCTTATTATGCCATGCTATGCTAGTAGACGTGGATTGGGTGAGTGTATCCATGACAGATGTGAGATTATTATTTAATGGTTTATTTAAGGTGGCAACTTAAACACACATCTGGGTGGATTGAGGCACCTGGTTTCTATCAGGACTTGCCTATATTTCTTCGGACCGCCACCCAGGTTCAAAGGGATCATGAGATTATTCAAACTAGAAACTTCCGTGTGCAGCCACAAGCCATTATGGGCTCTGGCATAGTTGATTAAGTTGTGCGAACTCTTACGGGTAGACTAGCAGATGTAGGGGAAAGTAGGTGTACCGGTCTACCCACATGTAAGGTGCTAGTGCTTCCGAAAGATTATGTCTCGGTCATCCGTTTCTCAAACATCATGTAGTGCGAGAAATCAAACGGAGGCGATCGAGTCTTGTGGGAAAAGTGCGCAAACCTCTGCAGAGTGTACAAACTAATCATGATTAGCTGTGTCCCCGGTTATGGACATCTTGAGTATCTAGTGCTTGATTTTCCTGTGAATCTCATCATGTTGCTTTAATTAATATTGTTGGGTTTTAATGAGTACTTTTAATTGGGATTGAGAATGCTGTCAACCATTCTCAATGTTTAACAACCACCATGATAGTTAAATAAATTTATTCCTTTGCAGTAGGGAAAAATTGGCTTTACGCAAAACTATAACCATAGAGCTTTTCCACCAGCCAAATATGCATGTAGTGATAGCCTTTATTCATCATTGCTCTATGGTGTGAATTTGCCAGTACATTCAATGTACTGACCCTCTATGGCTGCAACGTCTCATGTTGCAGGATCTTACGACGAGTAAGTGATACGTTAGGGTTACGACTTCCTATACTCAACTTTGCCGTTGGTGTTGATGGGAATCCACAACCTTGTTGCTTCTGCTATTTTGGATTGAGGTAATAGTATTTACGTTACTTTATACATGTGATTTACCTTTGTTATAAATCCTCGAGTATTGTGTGTGTCAGCATACCGATCCAGGGATGACACGTAAGCACAGAGACTTGACCGTCTAAGGTCGGGTCGCTACAGTTGGTCCAACTCGACCATCCTTCCAAAGTGTAGATAGATGATTTGCAATATGATGTATTGATCGGGGTGCTGGTGCACGCATATATAATACAAGGGAAGACCTTTATCTCAACTATACAAGACTAGGAAGTGGGCCACAACTCCAATACACGTGCAATACAAAATATATACTCAACACCCCCCCCCCCCGCAGTCGAAGCGTCGCTGGAGACACAGAGACTGGACCGAAACTCCTCGAAGACGGGAGTAGGCAATCCCTTAGTCATCACATCAGCAAACTGTTGCGCCGTCGGCACGTGGAGAACCCGAACACGAC
>NC_057807.1:125128805-125131325 GCF_018294505.1 Triticum aestivum | reverse complement strand
CAGTTGGTCCAACTCGACCATCCTTCCAAAGTGTAGATAGATGATTTGCAATATGATGTATTGATCGGGGTGCTGGTGCACGCATATATAATACAAGGGAAGACCTTTATCTCAACTATACAAGACTAGGAAGTGGGCCACAACTCCAATACACGTGCAATACAAAATATATACTCAACACCCCCCCCCCCGCAGTCGAAGCGTCGCTGGAGACACAGAGACTGGACCGAAACTCCTCGAAGACGGGAGTAGGCAATCCCTTAGTCATCACATCAGCAAACTGTTGCGCCGTCGGCACGTGGAGAACCCGAACACGACAAGGGCAACCTGCTCGCGCACGAAGTGAATATCAAGCTCAATATGCTTCGTCCGTCGATGGTGCACCGGGTTGGCGGAGAGGTAGACCGCGCTGACGTTGTCGCAGTAGACAAGAGTGGCCTTGTGAACATCACAAAGCAACTCCTGAAGCAGTTGACGTATCCAAGAGCACTCGGCCACGGCATTAGCCACGGCGCGATACTCTGCCTCGGCGCTGGAGCGGGAGACCGTGGGTTGCCGCTTCGATGAACAAGAGATCAACGAGGGCCCAAGGTAGACGCAGTAGCCTGATGTAGAGCGTCGGGTGTCAGGGCAGCCAGCCCAGTCAGCATCCGAGTAGGCCACGAGGTCGGTGGAGGCGGAGGCCGTCAGGGTGAGTCCCAAGGACATGGTGCCGCGTATGTAACGGAGAATACGCTTCACCAAAGTCCAATGAGAGTCACGCGTGGCGTGCATATGGAGGCACACATGCTGAACAGCGTACTACAGGTCGGAGCGAGTCAACGTCAAGTACTGTAAAGCACCGACGATAGAGCGATAAAACGCTCCATCAGATGCGAGAGACCCCTCTAGAGCAGAGACCTTCGCCTTCGTGTCGACGGGGGTGGGCGTCGGCTTGCAATTAAGCATACCGGCACGCTCAAGGAGCTCGTGGTCGTACTTATGTTGATGTAGAAAGAAACCGTCAGCCTGTCAGATCACCTCGATGCCGAGAAAGTAGTGCAGGGGCCCCAAGTCCTTGAGGGCGAACTCATCACGAAGATGAGCAGTCAACCGCTGAAGGAGATCGAGGATGGACGCCGTGAGGATGATGTCGTGAGCGAAGAGCGACGTTGTCAAACTCTTTTCCGTTATCAGTTTGGAGTGCGAGTATGGGGCGACCGAACTGGGTGATGACATAGGAGTAGAAGGCGGTGAGTGTGGCTAAAGCATCAGATTTACGATGAAGGGGAAAAGTCCACACATAATGAGAGTAATCATCTAAAAGCACCAAGTAGTAAAGATAGCCCGTGTTACTCGCAACGGGAGATGTCCAAACATCACTATGAAGTAATTGAAACGGAAAAGTGGAAACTGAAGAAGACGCACTAAAGGGAAGACAAACATGCTTGCCTAAGCGACAAGCCTCACAAGAGTGCTCGTCGAGCTTATCACATGAGAAAGAGAAACTCCTAAGAATTTGACGTAAGATGGTGTGGTTGGGGTGACCCGAGCGAGCGTGCCAAAGATCAATGCCGGCGGCAAGGGCGACGGGTGTGGGGGTGGAGGCGCCGGCTTGCACGGGGTAGAGCTCATAGGGACTGTCACATCAGTGAAGGACCATTCGGGTACGGGCGTCTTTCACAGAAAAGCCAACACCGTCAAATTCAGCAGTAAGGGGGTTCTCACGAGTAAGACGACAAACTGAAACTAGGTTCGTGACTAAATCAGGTGAAACAAGAGCATTAGACATAGTGATGGGTGTGGAAGTGGAGGGAAAGCTAGTGCTACCGATATGAGTAATAGGTAAGGAGGAGCCGTTGCCGACAGTGAGACGAGTGGGTGTGTGAACGGGAGTGGAGGAGGTTAGGTTACCGGGATGAGCTGCCATGTGCGCAGTAGCACCTGAGTCCATGTACAAGTCGCCTCCACCGACAAAGCTACGCAGCGACGGCGCAGAGTGCTGGGCGGCGAGGAGGGTGGGGTCCCATGGCACAGGTACCGGCGGCGACGGAAGGCCCCCGTAGGGCGGCGTCGGGACGGACGGGCCATAACCACCGAGGGGCGGGGGCGCAAGGAGGGCGCCGTAGCCGGTGTCAGTCGGCTGGAAGGGCGCGCCGATGAACGCCTGGTGACCAGCGGGGAGAGCCTGCTGGTAGTGCGGCTCCCCCACGGTGTCCTGGGCCCGCTGCTGCTGTAGGCGGCAGCGACCGCCGCCACACCGGTTGCGTCGGCCCCTCCCCCTTGCGGGTGCTGCAGGGGAGGCGCTGGTGGCGACAACGGGTAACACCCGGCGGGTGCGGGAGGACGCGACTGGATCGACGCGACCGATGGAGCGGTTCCACCGCAGATGGTGAAGCAGCCCGAAGAGTCCATGGAAGGCGTTAGAAGCGGTGGGAAGAGGAAGGGGCAGCGGTGACACGCGGGAGCGCGTCGGCGGTAGCGCGTCGGGTTAGGGTGGCGACGCGATGGGGTGGCAGCGACGCGGTAGGTGAGAAGCTG
>NC_057807.1:125104198-125128322 GCF_018294505.1 Triticum aestivum | reverse complement strand
AGTAGGGAGCGGCGGCGAGAAGGCGCGGCGCAGCAGCGGCGGCGGCTGCAGGGAGAGGTGAGCGCGTGGAGCGACTTGCGGCAGCACGAAATGCGGCTGACGGCGCGCGGGTACGCAGCAGCCGGAGCTAACCAGGCACACCAGAAACGAGCCGACAAGACGTAGTTGACTAGCAAAGCTAGCTAGCCTTGACTTGATGGATTTGCTAGCTATGCAAGACACGCACACGGGTTTTTTTCACTGTTTTGACCCATCTGGCTAACTTTAGCACGATTTGACCCGCTTTTAAAACTTTTTTCGTATCTGACCCAAACCGAGACGCCAACATTCGCGGCGTTCTGCTTGCACTGAAGACGCCGCGGACCCTGGCGTTTGGCACTGGCCCACCTCCCTGGTCAGCCAGTTTGACCGTCCGACGTGGCAAAGGGTTAAACGCCATGGCCCTTGGCGTTTACCCCTGGAGAGCAGAAAACCGGTCCGAGCCGGCTCGGGTGCAGCCCAACCCATCAAGACGCAGGAGGCGTCTTCCTCCTCGCGGTGGCGGCTACAGAAGCTCCGCTTCTCTCCTCCCCTCACCCAAATCAACCCCAAATCGCTTATTCTCTTCATCAAAAGTGTGGATCTGAGCCTCCCCATCTTCCTTGAGGTATTCTCCACCAGATCCTCCGATTATTTTGGGTTCAAAACTTGTATTTTGGCAGCATTAATTTATACTTGTTAGAACCCTAGGATTCGTATTCTTTGCACTTTTTTGAGAAAGGGGAGCCCATGGCTTGGTCATGTAGGTATGTTGTATACTTTAGAAGAGTTGGCATGTGTTTATATGGTAGGATTAGGAAGAGAAGGCATTTGTGATAGGGTTAGGCATTTTAATTTTAGTTGCTATGTATATGGATTTAGATAGATGATTGCTTGAAATATAATTCTAACATATTTGTGTATTTTGTATGCTTGATTCTCATTGAGATATGGTCATATAATTAGGATGTTATATTGAGACTTTGTTATATTGTGTTGCCATTGAAATATGTTGCCATTGATATTTTGTCATATATAGATAATTGGTCTTGTTATCTTGACATTGAGATATGTTGCCCCGTGCATTCAGATTTTGTCATATATAGATAAACAGGTTTTGTTATGTTGCCATTGAGATATGCATTTATGTTGATGTTGTTATGCCAAATATATGATATGTAGGATGTTATATAGTGTTATGTATGTTTCATTTGTTCATGCTTGATTTGTAGGATGGCGGGGGAACGGTGGTACGATGGTCTTCATAAAGGGTACGACAAAGAGCATCGTGCGCGGGACATTGAGAATAACGGGGTAAGACTCAATCTATTTGAATTCTTGGTTATTACTTGTCAGTTTTGCTAGGCACTAACCATAATGCAATGCTATTTTGCAGGAACTAACACCTATGCGCATGAGAGGTCATAGTGCCCACGACTGGCCGTGCGACGAGCGGTATGAGCCATACTTTGAGAGATTGGGCCTTCTCCCATTCGTGCTTCAGTTCAAGCGACACGCTCCGTCGATCAACCATGGGGCGATGACCGCACTTATTGACCGATGGAGGCCAGAGACACACTCGTTCCACTTGTCATGTGGAGAGATGACCGTGACCTTGGAGGACATGGCGATGATCAGTGGCCTTCCAATCAATGGAGAAGCTTTGACTGGCACCACCGTAAGTGCTAATTGGCGAGATCGTGTTGGCCAATTGACAGGTGTTTTCCCCGAGCCTCCTGAAGAAGGCGAGCGTGACAGTGAGAAAGTGTTGCATCATTGGCTCCGAGGGGAGAGAGGAGTAGTATGCCCTCCGGACACCAATGAGGTTGTTGTGCAGCAGCACGCCCGAGCATATCTGTGGTATCTGTTAACGAGGGTAGTGTTTCCAGATTCTACCAGTAATAAAGCCCAGTGGATATTCTTGGACCTACTAAGTGACTGGGACCGTAAGTACAGTTGGGGTTCAGGAGCACTAGCATACTTATATCGTCAGGTAATTAGTAACCAAATTGTCAATTTGTTTGCATTTGCAATTTCGCGGACCTCTTATCAACAATTTCTGAATTTGCAGCTCGACGAGGCATGTCGTAGGAAGAAGGGCACATCTGGTATGGGTGGCTTTGTTTGGTGCCTTCAGGTTTGGATGTGGGAGCGGATGCCCGTTGGACGCCCCGAGAAAAACAAGACACCTCCTGAAGGATGGGTCCCACATGACGGGAGGTATGGAGAAGATCCTTGGCGGTTTCTGACCGTCACCTACTGTTGGGAGATGGCGAATGTGTACACAGGCAGCTCGGTTGCGTGATACAAATGCTACATCAACGAGCTGGATATGTTGACTCATAAGCAGGTAATGATAACTTACGTAAGAGCACATCAATTGTGATGGAACCGTGTACTTAACTAGTATCATCTTGTGTTGTAGGTCGATTGGATGCCATATGATGCCGATTGTGCTTTCCGGCTGAACGAGATGTGCACACGTGACAGGAATATTTGGCGGGCGAGATGCCCACTGATATGCTTCTATGTTGTCGAGTGGCACTACCCAGACCGTGTCGCAAGACAATTTGGGAGAAGGCAAGGGACACCAAGGGATGAGAGTTTCGAGACAAGCCAATTTCTGCATCGGTGAGATAGTTGTAGCTTTTGATATATAGTAGAGCATTATGAAATACATTTCTTGCTAATGCTTTCATCTTGTACATAATTTGCAGAATTAGTCGAAAGAATAACCCGGAAACTTCGACTTGGGCCATCAAGCACTCCGAGTGGATAGATTTGTGGAATCAAAGAGTGGCCCTAGTGGAGAAGGAAAGAAGACAACATAGTGATTCAGTATACGAAGAGCATCTGAAGTGGCTTGCGGGACGTTACCGGTTGAAGCTAAAGCCCGGTTGGAACCGTTCGGAATTGGAAGAGTTGGATCGTGAGAGCGGGTATATGGACTTCAATGTACAAACAGAGACAACGAAGGGACACAACTTGACTATGCACAACTACACGACCGAGTGGTATGCTCCACACAATTAGAACCTACTTCGAGTGCATTTAAATGTACTTCAAAGATAATTTTCGTGATCTTCATTTTGCAGGGCATGGAGTTATTGCATTGTGTTAACGAGGCTGGTGTAGCACTTGGTGAAGATGAGGGAAGTGGATCATCTGAGAAATCTCTTAGGAAAACAATGAAGGTATATGTTACCTCTATTCAAAAACCTCCATCTTTGCACACTTTTGACTTAGTCTAGTATTGCATCTTTGTTATGTTGCAGAGTTTCGTGAGTCGATTCCACAAGATGGCAGCTATGCTCTCTTGCCATGGAAGTAAAGCCGTCCTCACGGCTGGAGCTTCTACTAGTCGGGACAATAGACGGCGTCATCGTCTTGTCTTGCAACAGGAACAACAAGAGGAGCAACTGCAAGAAGAGACAGAGCAAGAGGAGGCACAGCAAGATGAAGAGGAGTACAATCAAGACGAAGAGGAGGTGCTTGGGATGTCCCAAATGGATGATGCGCCTGAGCCATCACAGCCCACACAACGCACGCCGCGCAGCAAAAGAGGAAGGAAGAAGTGAATTAGTTAATACTAGATTCTCGCGAACTTTGTTATGTTTGATTCGTGAACTTTAGAAGTGGCGTGAACTTTGCTACCTGGACTTGTGTTTAATTTGCACTTATGGAGTGCACTTTGCTACCTTCATGTTGTTGTGTTGCTATGATGGCGTGAACTATGGTACCTTATTGCTGTCATCCTGGAAATATTGCTTAGTTTTGCTGTCATTTTTGCTGTTATGCTTAGTTTTGCTGTCATCCTTGTTGTTATGTTGTCATCCTTACCTTTTGTTGTTATGCTGAAGTTTCTGTACATGCTAGATCCCATGGTATCTGGCGTTTTGCCCCTAGACGCCAGAAACCTTGGCGTCCTGGTATGCAGATGAGCCACAGCAGTTCCACCTTTCTAGATATGGCCAAAACTTAGATCCACGACAAATCCAAAATTAGAACAAACTTTTTGGAAACTCATAAATAAATGGTCTCAAATTCGTGACATATAACATAACTTAAATCCACGACATAAGCATTACATAGTTCAACTGACATACACAGTACAAACTTTAACGGACATAGTTCAAATGACATACAACATCACTTAGTTCCATGACATAGAACATCACATAGTTCAACCCCTCGAGTTTTTCTTGCGTGAATTCTCTTTCTTATTTTTCTTTTGTGAATCATTCTTTTTCTTCTTCTTGCTTGCATTGGCCCCATCTGGCACCGAGGAACTTGGGTCAGTAGGTAGCATCGAGGAGCTTGGGTCGATATATAGCAGCGATAAGTCGGGCTCATAATCTAGCGGGATATGTTCCAATTGAATGTCATTGTTTGGTCCAGGGTTGCAATAGATGACACCCGGTACTTCAAGAACCCATTCCCAACGAGCAGCCTGGGTCGGTATCGGGGACATAGCTTCATTGATTGCCCAGTCAATGATCTGTCCAGGCCTATTCAAGTCCATCTGACGATATTCTAGCATAGTTGCATAAAATGCGATTTGCCTACCTAGATCACTTCTACAATCAAGTTCAGCCCTTTTCATCTCGGCAAAATTATTTTCCGTTTCAGCGATGACATTATCTGAGTCATCAGAAAAATATAACCGTCCAGAGTTCCTCGCAGCTTCATTCCTTGCATCGCAACTATTCACCCACAGAGTCATCCTTTCTTTAATGAGTTCACGATTCTTTTCATCCGCCGCATCCATATATTTCTCAATGAAAACCATCTTTGCATCATTATTAAGTGCCATTCCTACAAGAGTGACCTAACATTAAAATGCAACTCTATAAAGAAGTATGTAAATCTATCACTAATCATAAGCATAACAACTAGGGTAATCCTAATCCTAATCCTAACCCAAATCGTAAGCATAACACTAGGAGCATGCATACTACACCAACTAAATTCATTAGGCTAAAGCTAACAACACCGTATAAAACACTACATATGTACCCTTTTTTGCAAAGGATTTGCAAAAAAAGGGAAAAGCTAGGGTTTGAAATAATCCACTAACTGTGATGGATTGAACCAAACAAATCATGGGGGTGTATTGGATTTACCTCAATGGTAGTAAATGACTTCGATCCAACGGTCAAATGGGACCGATTTATGAGAGATTTGAGGGGAGGTTTGGTTGGGGAGAGAGAGCATGGGGGCAGCAGCTCGGGGTTGTGAGGTTGAAAAATGAGTTATGGAGTGGGCCCACAAGTCCTTATAATCTGCAAAGGACCAAAACGCCACCGACCTTGGCGTCTAGGTGTGCAGAGGAGCAACCGCAGATTTACCTTTCTAGTTAGGGCCTAAACGCCGTGGTCTCTGGCGTCTGGGCAGAGGTCCAAACGCCTTGATTCCTGGCGTCTAGGTGGGCAGAGGAGCAACCGTAGAATTACCTCTCTGGTTAGGGCCTAAATGTCGTGGTCTCTGGCGTTTGGGGCAGAGGTGCATACGCCGTGATCTCTGGCGTCTAGGTGTGCATAGGAGCAACCACACATTTTCCTCTCTGGTTAGGGCCTAAACGCCGTGGTTTCTGGCGTCTGGGCAGAACAGAGCATTTCTAGCATCTGGGCAGAACAGAGCATTTCTGGCGTCTGATATATGACAATTTTGTTGCACAATTCACCACATGGACAACTAATAAGAAAGTTACGTTCATTACATAGTTTCCATCAAATAGCATAACTTAGGTTCATTACATAGTTCCAATCAAATAGCATAACTTAGGTTCATTACATAGTTCCGATCAAATAGCACAATAGGTCCATGACATAGTTCATCACAAATTCATGATACAATCCTCAAATAGCACATTCAAGTCTTTATTGGGTCACACGCGGCCATTTCCCCTTCTTGTCGCGTGCCTCATCCTCCTCTTGTGCATCGCGAGCCCTCGCAAGCTTTCTTGCCCTCTCCTCTTGACGATCTGCCTTCTCTTTGCGCGCCCTCTCCTCCTCACGCTTCTTTCGCTCCTTCCTCTCCCTCTCACGACGTTCCTCGTCCTCGGCTCTCTGTAAGGATTCTTCAAACCGTCGCTGTCTCCTAAGGCAATCTTGAAGTTGGTCTTTTTGGACATCTTCTGGCACTTCATGATCTATCCATGTGAAGTACTTGCAAAGAGGAGGAGGTGACTACACACAAAACAAGTTTTTGTTAGTAATATAAAATGAATCATAATGGAGAATAGCCTACTTTTCTAACATACCGGTGGGATGTCATAGGCGTTAGTGGGACGCGCGCGATCATGTGCATAGTTGGGACACACAAAATATTCTCTTCCTTCCGTCCACGACTTCTTCCGGTCAGTGGAGACCTTCACCTTGCACTCATCTGCACACCAACATGAAGGGGTTTTCACATCCTTCTCCTTTGTCTTGTCCAACCTTGCCTCCTCCCACTTGTTCGGCATGTCCTCTTGGTCAGCGCACCGTGGCCTCGTCGTGGAACCGGATGAAGCCATGCCTATGAGAAGAAGAATTGTTAGAAAATTACATGAACAAACTTAATGCAAAAAAAAACACAATACAAGAAAACAAGAAAAGAATGAACAAATATTTACCATTCAAAATTGGTCAACCATTTGGATTATGCAAATAACCAAACGCCGACCCGTTATCAGTCCTCCTACTCTTGTACCACCACTGGAACCACCTCTACGAGCACCACTACTACCCCCTCTAGGGCCTCCATTAGCGCCACCTCTACCACGTTGTCCACTCCTAGCACCTCCTCTAGAGCCTCTAGCAGCACGGGAACCACCTCTACGACCACCGGAACCCCCTCTACGACCACCGGAACCCCCTCTGCCACCACCTGCCTGACTCGTGGTTGGATTGCCCTTCTTTGGTGTTTTCCTTTTCTTAGAGCATGTTCTCACATTGTGTCCCGGATTGTCACATTGACCACAGTTGATAGTGTCCGGAGGCTCCATAAAGTGCCTGCTACCAAATTGGTTCATGCCAGTGTATCCAGCTAGGTTGTCCATATCGCCTCTCAACCGTTTCTGTCTGATTCTACCCTTGGGCTCAACCTTCAGCAAAGGATCGGGCCTAAGCTCCGGGCCATTATAGTCAGGCCACTGCGATGGGTCTAGGAAGGGTTGGAATCTAGGGGCCCATGTCAACCTAGTAGCTTCAAGATCAAGCTCATGCATCCTCACGGTTGTCCCATCAGACACATGTATATTTCTTGACGACGCCGCCGTCAAAAGATGAGAGCATGGCCAATGATACTTACTAGGCCTCTCGCACTGACACCACCGTCTCTTAAGGTGCACCTCGAATGCACGACCACCATATGACATACCATCTCTTGTTGTCCCACCAGGCTCGTCGATTTGGTAGGTCATATCGTAGGTGTTGAATAGCCTAAGTTTATGTGCTGAGGACTTGCTTTGTTGTAACATCATCCACTCTTCAACCTTTGGTGGATATTCCATTTTTTCACCAATCCACTTCACGGTTTCCTCTGAATGCATCAGAAAATACTCATTAAGCTTGAAGAAAGTATATTCCACTATTGCAGTCACTGGCAATGCGCGGGCACCTCTGAGCACATTGTTAAAACATTCGACCATGTTACTGGTCATGTCTCCATATCTCCAACCTCCTTCGTCATGAGCGCGTGCCAACTTGTGTTTCTCTGGAAAATTTCGTGTTAAGAAATCTTTCCCTCCTTCGTTTGCAGCTTCGTAGAGCTTGTCATAGCGAATGGTGAATGCACCGGTGCTAAAGGCCACGCAAACATGGGTTAGATCCTTGCTCAACTCCTTGCTCTTACATGCCCTGTAAAAGTTTGCCACGAAATGCCTCATGCACCATCGATGGTGGAGCTTTGGAAGTCCTGGAATAACAATGTCCATGGCTTTCAGTATGCCTTGGTGCCGGTCTGATATAATGCACACTTCTCTATCACCAATGACATTTTCCCTAACATGACGCATGAACCACTCCTAGTTGTCTTGGTGCTCGAAGGGCACCAAACCAAATGCCACCGGCAACACATTGTCATTGGAGGAGTGCGCCATTGCTACCATGATTGTGCCCTTGTATCGGCCGGTCAAGAATGTACCATCAATAGACAAAACCGGACGACAATGCTTAAAGGCCGTGATGCATTGTCCGAAACTCCAGAAGGCACGGTGAAACACCCCATGACCATCATCCTCGACCACATGGTACATGTCGGGGTTCCTATGGGCAATCGCTCCCAACAACCGCGGGAGGCGATTGTATGCTTCTTCCCAACTACCATACAACATCCTTAAAGCATTTGACTTGGCCTTCCATGTCTTCCCATACTTGACTTTGTATCCAAACATTTTTTTCACCGTCGTCATGAGGAGATTCACCTTCACGGTTGGATCACTTGATACTTCTTTCATTAATTTAAACCCGAGAGACTCAGGCGTGAGTTGACGATGTGTTTTAGGCTTGTTTTTTTACGGTGGCCTGCACAAGTGAGTACACACACAACTTGTTAACAGCCATTGCCCGGTTTTAATTCTTCTTCCATGGACCGCCCATGGGCATCCTTCTTTGTCACAATGGATGGAGTAACGCACTTTTTGGTCCGAGTGCCCAACAAGATATGGTCTTTGGTTCCTAATAGCATAGTCACTTAGCCATACTTTAAAGGCCTGCAAACTCACAAACTTCAACCCTTTCTTCAAGTAAGCATTCTCGTCTTCACCCTTGACCCTTGGTTCGCCCGGTTCTGGGCAAGCTCTTGGTTCTATCGCCTTACTCATGCCACCATCAACTACCGCCTTGTGGGCCAGCCTGAGATCACAAAACAATGGAGTTCTTATTTCCAAACCGGTCACCTCTGTGTGTATACGGTTCTCTCTCTCCGTGAATCCATCCATGTCCAGTTCTTCCTCCGGACCTTCAACATCCGAGTCATATGCATATGCACGACCATAAGGGATCTCACGGTCCATGTCCTGCTGCCTGACAAACGCTTCCAAGTCACCGATGTCATTGCCATGAATCTCATCCTCTTGCTCATCATCATCACTGCATCCATCCTCTAGTGCAAGACGAGCCCTTTCAAGCTTCCTAACTCTCTCCTCCTCTTGAGCCATCTTCTTGTTTTTTCATGCCATGTCCGCCTCATGCTTCAGTCGTTCCTTTTTCTCCTTCTCATTTGCATGAGTCTCATCCTCATGCATGTCATCATCATCATCACCATGACCACATTGGACATCACCATGACCATCAACATATTGTTCATTAACTTTTTCAAGAGCATGCCCAACAACTTCATTTTCTTGGCTAGGTGACGGTTGGCTAGAAGTATTGGGGGCATAGACCTCGGCACTATCCACAACACGAGCCACACTTCTACACGGGGAGGACACTTGGCGGTTCAAGTCAATATCAAGCCGCGAACCTTGCCCGTAGCAAACAATTCAAGTGACATGTCTTCCGAGGCCGCAACTTTACCCTTGTATATCCCCCAATGCAACTCGGAGATGATAGGCATATTCTTCAGTCGAGATTTTGTTCCCACCCCAACATCATACCTTCCTATTAATTCAACTTTATCATTGGGGTCCATCCAATTCAACTTATCTCTTACTTTAATAACAACCTCATCATAACTAGGACTTGTGTTGAATACCACCACTTCCTCGTTGTCACTTGCAGTTTTGGTCACAAATGACGCTTTGTCCAAATAATGAACATTAACAAGTCTATCATCCATCTAAAAGGGACAACAAACAAGATGAAATGACAATTATAATGCATAGTTGCAAAAACTATGCAACTCTAATGAAGCAATGGCAACTATATATCCTAATGAGTTGTGTATCAAAAACAAATTAAAACTTATGTACTAAATAAATCATGTCATTAGCTTAACACATAACCTAACCATAACCATCATATTTATCAAATCCATCATTTGTACCCACAAAATTCATATCCCATTACTACTACCACAACTACATATTAATTAAAAGCCATTCAATACCAAAGGATTTGAATAAATCTAGAAACTAAGGTGCCACCTAGGGTTACATAATGCCACTAAAATAACAAGAAATTACCAACAAAATTTAGGGAGCCGGGGGAGATTACCTCAAACAACAAGGGAGAGAAAGATCCACGGAGGAAAATCAATTTTGGAGTGGGATTTGAGTGAGCCTTGAGGTGGGAGAGAGAGGGGGGAGCTCTCCTTTGTTCTTCTTTCTCGGGATGGAAGATTGGGAGAGTGTGTGGAGAGGCCCCACACACTTTTCCCGTGACCACTTATCTCTCAGGGGGGTAGACGCCAAGGTTCACGGCGTCTAGGGTCGGGGTCGACACTTGCCACGTCGGACGGTCAAACTGGCAGACCAGGGAGGTGGGCCAGTGCCAAATGCCAGGGTCTGCGGCGTCTTCAGTGCAAGCAGAACGCCGCGAATGTTGGCGTCTCGGTTTGGGTCAGATACGAAAAAAGTTTCAAAAGCGGGTCAAATCGTGCTAAAGTTTGCCAGATGGGTCAAAACAGTGAAAAATCCCCGCACACGAGAACAGACGGGTTGGACGTGTCTTGGTGTACGGAGGTAGCAGCGAGCGGGATCGGCAAGCTAGCGAGCGGCGCGGGCGTGGGAGGTAGAAGCTAGCGAGCGGGAGGCAAAAGCGAGGAGGTGGGGCGCGGCGGCGGCAGCGGCGGCGCAGGGAGGCGCGGCGGCGGCGGCTACCCTAGGGTTAGACCGAAAAAGATGATACCATGTAGATAGATGATTTGCAATATGATGTATTGATCGGGGTGTCGGTGTACTAGAGTAGGGGTACCCTAGTATCCCGAACTTGTGCACGGGCAGTTGCAGCGCCGCGCGGCAAGGCTTGCCGGACGACCGCCAGAGTCCTCCATGGGTTCCTTTGGGGCCATTCAAGAACAAAGCATTCAAGATGAAGAGACAAGGCCCCGGCAAGAGGATCTTGCCGGGAAGAGACAAGGCCCCGGCAAGAGGAGCTTGCCGGGAAGGCCAACCACGGCACTTCAAGAAACTTGCCGCGATGCACCGCACATCCCGGCAAGGTCCGGTGAGCGACAAGCTTCTGGACTCGACAAGACGGCGACCCTGACAAGGTACTCGCCGGGGGGCCGCTGCCACTCTGTACCCACGCTCCAGCGCACCCACCCGCATGTCGCCATGAGGCTTCCTCAGGGGCGCGTGGCGGGAGCCTGTGTTGCCAGGGGTACGCGGTGGCAAACGGAGATGAAGAGAAGGCCATCGTGGCAAACGGTGGCGCTCCTAACGGTCACTTTTTGCACTGTTTAGGCAACTCAGACGGGCATTCAATGACCTTGTCCCCTGCCGTCAGAGTTAGGTAGGGTGCACTGTGTCCACAGTAGCGGTAGCTGCACCTACCGCATCCTTTTCCATTTTTACCCTTCTAGTCTACGTTGCCACATGTCGGTGACCCCTTGAAAGTATAAAAGGAGGCCCAAGCGCAACGTAGAAGGGGTTCGGCTCATTCGAAACATCAGGAACACTCTCACGCTCGGTCTGGCAGCGTCCATCGCTCCTGAGCAAGAATTCAATACACACAAACAAGCAGCAGTAGGGTTTTACGCATCCGTGCGGCCCGAAGCTGGGTAAAACTGCTCGCGTGTACTGCCTCGATCCGCTCTTTGCGCGGCCTCCGCCCCCCTCCGAACCGAAAGGGGCCCGGTCCCCATAGGTGTTGGTGGATCAGTTTCCCCGACATCTTTGGCGCGCCAGGTAGGGGGCGTCGAGATTGTGCGAACCCGATCCGGCGTGCACGCGAGCTAAATCTTCATCGTCTTCATCGACATGCCACCGAAGAAGAAGGATTCGGAGGCAGCTGTTCTGTCTGCGTCGCTTTCACCGCCTCCGGAGCAAACGGGTGGTGGAGTGGACGCCGGCGGAAGAATGGGCGTCGACGAGGGAGCCCTCAGTGCGGCCAAGTCCAAGGACAAGGCGGCACAGACCTCGGTGTCCATGCGCGCACCACGCCCCTCTCAGGAGGCGCGGGACCAGCAGCGTCATGGCGTTCGCAGCGCCATACGTCCGCTGGGCCAAGATCAAGCTGGTGGTTCTCGTGGCGCTCAAGACCAACATGCACGTCAACATGCTGGCTCGAGCGAAGTACGGTCGCCTGGACGGGGCACTGCTCCTTCTAACGTAGTTAGGAGTCCGAGCACGCCCCACTCCTCGCACCGTTCACCTCCGCCGCCCACCACTCCAGCAGAAGCCTTGGCGCGAGCTCAACTGCTCCTAGACTATCCTCCGACGGCGGACAAGACCGACGAATGGAGGGCCACTATCCAGAGCCTCATCGGCTTCGCCAACGGCGACACTGTGCGGCAACCAAGCACCTCGCTGCCGCAGCAGGACAGCCGGACGCGAGCCGATGGCAACAAGACCGGGGGAGGTGCGACTTCCATGCACTCTCCACTACGAAGGCCAAAATCGCCGACTCGCCGGGTCCACCCCGACAGCGGCTCCACCGCGTCGTCAGACCCACGAGCTCGTCGCGACCAGCACCAAGTTCTCCATGAACGACAACAAGAAGACGCTCGAACCCGCATCGAGCGCCAAAGAGAAGCGCGACGTCAATCCGACAAGCGCGCTGGGCCCTCTGTTGACATGCATGCGCCAGGGGAACCAGGCGATCTGCCATACGCGGTAGGTTGTCCTGCGTTCACCCGTGAGCTGCGGCAAGTCCAGTGGCCCAGCACAAAGAATTTCAAACCAGACGTACCAGAGAAGTACGACGGCAAGACGCATCCGTCGGAGTTTCTCAGCATCTACACCATCGCGGTGCAGGCTGCCGGGGGACGGGACGACAAGATACTTGCCAACTACTTCCCGCTGGTACTCAAGCCCAACGTCAGGTCCTGGCTCATGCACTTGCCGGACAATTCCATCTCCTCTTGGGCAGATTTATGCCATCAGTTTGTCGGCGCCTTTACAGGCGGCCACAAGCCACATGGCCAAGAGAGCGATCTTCATCTGCTCGCCCAGAAGGAAGGAGAGCCACTGCGCAAGTACATTCAGAGATTCAGCCGTGTACAGCACAACATCCCAGACGTCCACCCCGCCGCGATCATCAGCGCGTTCCATCAGAACGTGCGAAACCGAAGGATGAGGGAGGAGATGGCGATGTGTAAGATCAGAGACGTCAGCGAGCTTTACGCCCTGGCCGACAAGTGTGCACGTGCTGAAGAGGGGAGGAGGCTCCCCGGAGAGAGTACAGGAGCAGGAGGATCCGACAGTGAGGATGCCGCCTCGACAAGGAAAGGCCGGCGGCGGAACAACAGAAGGAAAAAGGGCAAGGAAGTGCTAGCTGTCGAGCAGACCGGCAACGGAGGTGGCGCCAAGGAAGCTAAAGCTGGTGGTTCCGACAAGGAGACCCAGCCTGTGGCTGCCGCCGACAAGCAGGACAGCTCCGGCAAGCAGTATTGTAAGATTCACCGTACCAAGGGTCACGATCTCCAGAACTGCAAGAAAGTCGAACAGCTTGTTGAGCAACAGAAAGCTGAGTACGAGCGGCGCGACAAGGAGAAGGCCCAGGAAGGAACTGGTGGATCCGGCAAGAAACGTCCCGGCCGAGGAGGACGCCGCGGCAAGGCCAAGCAGCGGCAAGGAGACAGACCTCCCCGCGGCCGCGACAAGGATGAAGATGACGACGACGATGAAGACATGGATGATGACGAGGCCGACGAGCGGGAATTTCAGAAAGCCATAGAGGTCCTGTGCGTTGACGGTGGCGCCTCTCTGCATACTTCGCACCGCCAACTCAAGTAGTGGATGCGGGAAGTGAATGCAGCAGAGCCATCCATAGAGTCACGCAAGCCCCTGAAATGGTCCAGCGCACCTATCATCTTCGACATTGAGGACCACCCTGATCGCGTAACTGCGGTCGGGTGTTTGCCGAGGTTGGTTTCTCCAACTATCCGCAATCTCAAGGTCACGAAGATGCTAGTTGACGGCGGGGCTGGCTTGAACCTGATATCCTCCGCGGTCCTCCAGAAACTTCAGATCCCTGACAGCGAGCTCGAGGAGACCGGCACATTCCAAGGAATCAGCCCGGGAAGAAGCAAGCCGAAGGGAAAGATCATGCTGCCGGTCACATTTGGCAGCGAGCTGAACTTCAGGACTGAGAGGGTCACGTTTGACATTGCCGACTTTCCATTACCTTACAATGGAATCCTTGGCCGTCCGGCACTCGCCAAGTTCATGGCAGCATCTCACTATGCGTACAACATACTGAAAATGCCAGGCCCAATAAGTGTCATCTCTGTCCCTGGCGACAAGAAGGATGCTCTTATCTGTGCCAACAAGATCTATCGGGAAGAGGCAACCGCAGCAGAGCGCAAGACACTTGCCGCTGAAGCTCTCGGAGGGAAGAAGAAGACCAAGTCCGGCAAGAGCTCTGATGCCTACTCCGGCAAGCGCACCTCTTCGGAGTGCTGCGCTACCGTCGAGGACGCACCATCGAGCTCCACCGGCAAGTGTAAGAAGGCAATGGCAGCTCCACCTGAGACTAAGAAGGTGTCCGCCAAGGAGGATGGCACTGGTGGTACCTTCACCATCAGCGCCACTCTTAACCCCAAATAGGAAAGCGCGCTCGTTGCTTTCCTGCGGGCGAATGTCGACGTGTCTGCATGGCAACCGTCTGATATCCCCGGTGTTCCCAGGAAAGTAATCGAGCACCACCTTGCCGTCTGTCCTCATGCGCGGCCCGTCAAGCAGAGAGTCAGGAAGCAGGCAGTGGAGCGCCAAGAATTCATCACAGAAGAAATCAAGAAGTTGGAAGCAGTAGGCCTTGTCAGAGGAGTGCTCCATCCCACGTGGTTGGCCAATCCTGTTGTTGTGCGCAAGGCTAACGGAAAATGGAGACTTTGTATTGACTTCACTGATGTTAATAAAGCTTGTCCCAAAGACCCATTTCCCTTGCCGCGTATTGACCAGATTGTTGACTCCACAACCGGATGTGATTTGCTTTCATTTCTTGATGCATACTTAGGATACCATCAGATCTTCATGGCAGAAGAGGATGAAGAAAAAACCGCATTTATCACCCCATGTGGCACGTACTGCTTCGTACGGATGCCTTTCGGTTTGAAGAATGCTGGATCAACATTCGCAAGGGTAGTCCACCATGCTTTTGAGCCGCAAATGCACAGAAATGTGGAAGCCTACATGGATGATATAGTGGTCAAGAGCAAAAACAAGGCTACTCTGATTCAAGATCTAGATGAAACTTTTGCAAATCTGCGCAGGATCAACCTCAAGATCAATCCCGAGAAGTGCGTGTTCGGAGTCCCTTCCGGCAAGCTTCTCGGGTTCTTTGTGTCACAGCGGGGGATTGAAGCCAATCCCGACAAGATCAAAGCCATCGAGCAGATTGAAGCACCAAAGCGCGTCAAGGATGCACGAAAGCTTGCCGGTTGCGTGGCTGCTCTCAGCAGATTTATCTCTAAGTCCGCAGAGCGCGCCTTGCCATTTTTCAAAATATTGAAAAAGGCAGGTCCGATGAAATGGGCTCCAGAAGCGGAGGCCGCACTATAGGACTTGAAGAGGTACCTGTCCTCCACTCCAATACTTGTCGCACCTAAGCCACAAAAGAAGTTGTTGCTATATCTGGCAGCAACCAATCAAGTGGTTAGTGCTGCGTTAGTAGCAGAGAGGGAGGTGGACGATGAGCCAGCAACCGCGGCAAGTGAATCCAGCGACAAGCAGGGGGCTTCTCCGACAAGCTCTGGCCCCGACAAAGTTGAGTCTGCGCAGGCATGCAAGGAGGTGCAGAGGAAAATGGTGCAGCGCCCAGTTTACTTTGTCAGTTCCCTTCTACAGGGGCTAGATCAAGGTATTCTGGCGTACAGAAATTGCTTTTCGGCCTTCTCATGGCCTCGAGAAAGCTGCGCCATTACTTCCAGGCACATGAGATAACAGTTGTCACTCGCTTTCCGTTGAAGAGGATACTGTAAAAACCAAAAGCAGCCGGCAGGATTGTCGAGTGGGCACTGGAATTGTCAAGCTTTGGCCTCAAGTTTGGGAGTACTTCCACTATACAGAGCAGAGCATTGGCAGAATTCATAGCGGAATGGACGCCGACACCAGACGAAGAAACTCCAGAAACAAGCATCCCCATCAAAGAGGCAAGCAAAGAGTGGCTGATGTACTTTGATGGTGCCTTCTCGCTGCAAGGCGCCGGTGCAGGCGTGCTGCTTATCGCACCCACCGGAGAGCACCTCAAGTACGTAGTTCAGATGCATTTTCCCAAGGAGCAAGCAACGAACAATACCGCAGAGTATGAAGGTTTGCTTGCCGGACTCAGAATTGCGGCAGACCTTGGGATCAACAAGCTCATTGTCAGGGGTGACTCGCAGTTGGTCGTCCGCCAAGTAAACAAAAGCTATCAGAGTCCGTTGATGGAAGCATATGTTGATGAAGTAAGGAAGCTAGAAGCACACTTTGACGGCCTGCAAATGGAACATGTTCCACGAGCTCAGAATGATATTGCTGACGGCCTGTCAAAGTGTGCAGCACTAAAGTTACCTGTGGAACCAGGGATTTTTGTGCTCAAGCTGACTCAACCATCCGTAACACCGTCGACTGGACAGAGAAAGAAGAGGAAGTTGGTTTCTGATGACTACTTTCCGGCAGAGCTTCCCGAAGCCGCCGCCAAGAAGGTCCCCAAGATCGACGCCAAGAGTGCTAAGGAGCAGTCTGCTCCGGCGAACCTCTTGGTTTGTTCCGTTGAAGCAGACGCTCCCGACAAGTTTTGCTCCGGCAAGCTTGCCGGGGAATATCACGCTTCGGCCGAACCGCAGGTTCTTGCCGTAGAAGCGGATGTTCCCACAGCAACAGATATGCCTTTAACCCTTGTTGTCGAGCCGCAAGCTCCAGCATGGGCGCAGCAGATCGTCCGTTTCCTTCAGACAGGAGAGCTTCCCGAAGAGCAAGAAGAAGCGGAAAGAGTAGCCCGGCAGTCAGGTATGTACAAGTTTGTCGACAACACACTGTACAGAATAAGACTCAACGGTGTGAAATTGAAGTGCATTCGCTGGGAAGATGGACAACAGCTGTTGGCAGAGATGCATGGAGGCATATGTGGTCACCACATTGGCGCAAGAGCACTTGCCGGCAAAGCATTCCGACAAGGTTTCTTCTGGCCGACAGCCCTCCAGGATGCAACTGCACAAGTAACCAAGTGTGAAGCGTGCCAGTTCCATTCCAAACAGATACACCAGCCAGCTCAAGCTCTCCAGACGATCCCTTTATCCTGGCCATTTTCGGTCTGGGGGCTCGACAACCTCAGCCCCTTTCCCCGAGCTATCGGGGGCTTTGAGTTCTTGTACGTCGCCATCGACAAGTTCACAAAGTGGCCGGAAGTGGAACCAGTGAGGAAGGTGACAGCACAGTCAGCAGTCAAGTTCTTCAGGTCGATTGTTTGCCGTTTCGGGATCCCTAACAGGATCATCACCGACAACGGCATGCAATTTACGAGCCGCACCTTCATGCAGTATGTCCAAGATCTTGGCGCCAAGGTCTGCTTCGCTTCTGTTGCTCATCCGAGAAGCAACGGTCAAGCGGAGAGGGCAAATGCTGAAGTGCTGCGAGGCCTCAAGACCAGAACTTTCTACAGGCTGCACAAGTGCAGAAGAAACTGGATCGAGGAGCTGCCGGTGGTTCTTTGGTCGATCAGGACGACGCCAAATCGAGCCACTGGCCAGACACCTTTCGCTCTAGTCTACGGAGCAGAGGCAGTTCTCCCCACGGAACTCGTTTACGGGTCACCTCGAGTGCTCGCTTATGATGAGCTCGAGCAAGAGCAGTTGCGCCAAGATGACGCGCTGCTCCTTGAGGAAGACCGTCTTCAGGCTGCTGTGCGATTCGCTCGCTACCAGCAAGCTTTGCGTCGCTACCATAGCCGCAAAGTTAAAGCCAGGAGCTTCGAGGAAGGCGACCTTGTTCTTCGGCGTGTTCAGTCCGCCAAGAATTCCAACAAGTTGACGCCGAAGTGGGAAGGCCCTTATCGGGTGAAACGAGTCACTAGGCCCGGCGCTGTCCGCCTTGAGACCGAAGATAGCATTCCGGTGAGCAACTCCTGGAACATTGAACATCTTCGTAAGTTTTACCCGTAGGGCGCGGTTGCCGGAAGCTTTTCCAGCAACCACCTTTTGTACAAGTCTTGCCGCTGTTGCATGTAATCCTTTGTACAAAGCCGGGCGCAGACCCCGTGCACCAGTAAAGTTCATGTGCCCCGCACATCTTGTCAGTTTTTTTATGCTATAATCCTTTTTCGCATATGTTATCTGACACTTTGTGCAGCACCAGACCCCGGTAAGCGATAACGAGCCCAAGGCTCCATATCATTACTTTATTTCTCTGTTTCTTTCTCAAAAGAAGGAAGGTTCCCTCGCCCACAAGGTTTACCGGGGGGAAGGAGAAGATAATGGTGTGGACCAGGCCGTTCAAGAAAGTTTCTCCTTGCCGGGAAGCAGACGACAGAAAAGTTAAGTTGCTAAAGTTTGAGCAATCAGTTTTTTAAGTTTTTGAGTTATTTTCCTTGAACGACCGTGCTTTGTATGGAAAACCTGTGCGCGGAGGAACCAACTCGTAGCTAGCTGCGCCCTTACTTTGTTTCGAGTCCGCTCAACAACTTAAGTGAGCTGCAACTAGTTGCGACAAGGTTGCTTGTCGGTAGTGACCCCGCCAGCAGGCTGCTGAAGTTCCGCACTCGGCGCTCGCGGCAAGGGTGCCTGCACCGGCAAGTTTCCCTAGAAAGCGTAGGGCAGAACCATACAAAGCCAAGAGTCGAGTAAAGGAAGTAACACAGCAATTTTTTGCCTAAGATAGAGTTATATTACAAAAATAACTTGTCGTGCCTCTAATAAAGTGTTCCCATGACATGACTGGCAGCGACAAGAAAAGAAGAAAACGGACGGCCTAATCTACGCGACCACCGTCAACCCTTTTGACCTCGTTCACCCTGTCCACAATGGGTGCGACGAGGGCCTTAAGTGCGTCAAGATCAGCGTCCGCCGGCAGCCTCTTGAGGACGTTGGTGAGGTTGAGGCCCGGATTGCGGAAGGCCACCTTCACCAGCACCTTCTCCAGAACTCCGGCACAAATCGAGCGTGACTCGTCGGCCAACTGCTTTGGGATCCGTTCCCGGAGTTGCTGGAGCGCCGCCGCCACGCCTTTGAAGAACAGAGTGAGCTTGGCGCTGGGTTGGAGGTTCTCATCGGAGGAGTACCCGAAGCCTTCCACCCCCAATTGCACCAGCTCCTCTTCGATGACTGCAGCAATGTTCACGAGGCCCTCCGTCCAGAGCGCCACAGTATCTCTGAGAAGATTCTGGGTTTCAGCAGCCCTCGCTAGCAATGCCTCGTTGGCCTTGATGTCCTTCTTCAAGTCCGCCTCCCGTTTCTTGGCGCCGTCCAACGTCTCCGTCAGGGTGGCCAGCTTCAGCTCCAAATCAGCATTGGAATTCTTGGCGGCGCGCAGCTCTTTGCCCTTCTCGGAGAGTTGGCCCTGCAGCTCACAGTGGGCAAGGGCGTCCTTCTCGCGCTCCAGCTTGAGCGCGGCAAGCTCTTCGCCACCCACCTTCAGATCAGCCTCCAGCTGCGCCACCTTTACTTCCAATTCCTTCTTGGCGGTCTCGGCAGCCGCAGCCGCATCCTTTGCCTCTTGGAGCGACCCGCCAAGTGCCCGTTCGCGCGCGGCAAGCTCCTCCTCGTGGCTGTCGAGGTTCACTTTTCGCTGAGCCGGCTCGCCTTCTCGCGCGTACAACTTCTCGCCGGTGAGCCGCTGCTGCTCTTCAGCTTCGGCCTTCTCAAGGAGGAAGGCCTTCCGCCCTTCAGCAAGCTGCTCCCGCTCCTCCGCCAAGGCCCGGAGAGCTTCCTGGCGAAAACCCCGGAGCTCCTCCGCGCGCTTCTCTATATCCACGCTCGCTTTCGCGACGAGCGCTTCCCGGGACTCCAACTTGACTTGACGGGCGCGATAGAGCGCCAGCAGCCTCCGCAGCAGCCGCTCCTCCTCGGGCTCGTCACTGCTGCTTCCCGGCGCGTCAACGATCGACAACCCGACGGAGGCGAGCACCTCCCCATCCAAAACTTCTCCTTCCACCGGCGCCTTGGAGCTTGACGCCCAAGGGAGCTTGATGAAGATGCCCTCGCCAGCCTTCAGATAGGCGCCGGGCTGGGGCTCCTCGGAGCCTGACGCTGCAGTAGCGGCGGAGGGATCGGCGGTCGGTGCAGCGCCTGACGCTCCTGCGGCCTCAGGGCCGTCAGTGCGATCGCCAGATCCCCCGCCAGCTTCCTCGGCGGCAGCCTTGGCGGCCTCTTCACCGGCAGGCACATCGGCACCAGCTCCGTCTTCGGCGGCCGCGGCATCATCAGTGTTGGTGCGCGCGTCCTCTCCGCCGCCCGCCTCGGCCTCCATCGGATCTGCGGAGGGTGGACCTGACGACCGGAGAAGAATGAGAAGTCAAACAAGCACTCAAGAAGAAAAATCAGCAGAAGAATACAAAGAAAGTTTCGGGCAGGAAGGATTACCTGTGCTAGGATCCGCTGTCATAAACAACCACCCACGATCTCTCCCATGACTCCGCGATTGACGCGTGCCGTTACGGGGGGCGCAGTGGATACGGAGTTAGATCCGGCATAACCCAGGCTCCGCGCGTGCCCGTGCCCTGTTTTGGGCCTGGCCCAACAGCGCTCGGCACCGTGTGTGGCCTAGGCCCGGGGGCTCCTGTCGGTGTACTAGAGTAGGGGTACCCTAGTATCCCGAACTTGTGCACGGGCAGTTGCAGCGCCGCGCGGCAAGGCTTGCCGGACGACCGCCAGAGTCCTCCATGGGTTCCTTTGGGGCCATTCAAGAACAAAGCATTCAAGATGAAGAGACAAGGCCCCGGCAAGAGGATCTTGCCGGGAAGAGACAAGGCCCCGACAAGAGGAGCTTGCCGGGAAGGCCAACCACGGCACTTCAAGAAACTTGCCGCGATGCACCGCACATCCCGGCAAGGTCCGGTGAGCGACAAGCTTCTGGACTCGACAAGACGGCGACCCCGACAAGGTACTCGCCGGGGGCCCGCTGTCACTCTGTACCCACGCTCCAGCGCACCCACTCGCGTGTCGCCATGAGGCTTCCTCAGGGGCGCGTGGCGGGAGCCTGTGCAGCCAGGGGTACGCGGTGGCAAACGGAGATGAAGAGAAGGCCATCGTGGCAAACGGTGGCGCTCCTAACGGTTACTTTTTGCACTGTTTAGGCAACTCAGACGGGCATTTAATGACCTTGTCCCCTGCCGTCAGAGTTAGGTAGGGTGCACTGTGTCCACAGTAGCGGTAGCTGCACCTACCGCATCCTTTTCCATTTTTACCCTTCTAGTCTACGTTGCCACCTGTCGGTGACCCCTTGAAAGTATAAAAGGAGGCCCAAGCGCAACGTAGAAGGGGTTCGGCTCATTCGAAACATCAAGAACACTCTCACGCTCGGTCTGGCAGCGTCCATCGCTCCTGAGCAAGAATTCAATACACACAAACAAGCAGCAGTAGGGTTTTACGCATCCGTGCGGCCCGAAGTTGGGTAAAACTGCTCGCGTGTACTGCCTCGATCCGCTCTTTGCGCGGCCTCCGCCCCCCTCCGAACCGAAAGGGGCCCGGTCCCCATAGGTGTTGGTGGATCAGTTTCCCCGACACGGGGTGCTGGTGCACGCATATATAATACAAGGGAATGTCTCTACCTCAACTATACAAGACTAGGAAGTGGGCCACAACTTCAATACACGTGCAATACAAAATATATACTCAACACAAAGAATCAAATAAAATCACACAAGGTCGGCTGGCTGCCTGTCAAAATCATGGGTGCATGCACCTGCACTTGGAGGAACCCTCGCCATCACAATCAAAATACCACAGGCCGGAGGAGGACCCAACGTACACCACAGCTGGAACCAAATTCCCGAGGGCCGAGGCCATGGGGCCACCCTCTAGAGCCGGAATGCTCCCAACACAGTGACCCTTTCTCTCAAGTTAAACCTAACCCAACCTAGCTTAAACGTGGCCAGAAAGGCTAGACATTGCGCAACTGAAAGAAACCAGAGCACTTCGACGACATTGCCAAAGTGGCCACTGGATGTTTATTCAAGCACGTTTATGATGCTGTTTTTGTTAGACAAGCCATGGCCCGCATGGCTTTCTTAGCATCCTCTTTAATTACCTAGCCCACTTCTTAATTGGGCCCCTTTTCTAGGAGAAGAACTAGTCATGTCTTTTGAGCAGAGCATTTTTATTTTCCATCGATTAGGTTATCGCATTATGCCGCCCGGTACCTAAGCATAGATAAATTTCCATTGATAGCTAGTTTCCTTGTATAGACATCTAAAACGAACTAGTAGTTTCTTGATCTTGGCACAAAATGAGCTGGTACCGAATGCAGATTTTCCGCAACTAGCCAGTGGTGATCAGTGTTCTATGAAACGAGCGCTAGAAAGGCGAGGTGGGGGAATTAGGCGAGCTGCTTTCGAAAAGATAACATTAGTTTGGTTTCATGGAGATTGTGGTCACTGTTCTAGGTTCTAACATGTTGTCATCTGACCCTATTTTTAGGGTTGTATTGTATCTAATGTGGTGATTAGAAGAATGCCGTCTGGGAATAGTGTGGAGAGCAGTTTGTGGAGGGCAGAAAGAGAGGAGAAAACCGGCTGCTTGGCAAAGCTCCTTTTTAGCATCACGCAAAGAGGGCCACAAATGCCTTTACTTTCGAGTGATGGACGCACCATAGGATCAGAATTAAGTCAAAAGAAGCTACTACTTACTTAGCAGAGGAGAGGTGTGGCACGCTCTCAACTCTGATTGCTCGGAAGTTTCCAGCTCCACTTGTACTATATGCCGCCTCGACATTTCAATCAACTTAACTGGATTTCCCTCTTTTGTTAATTAACTAATTTCTGTACACTGTATGTCTGTATGTGGGGCATGGGCCGATTCATGCATGCATGCAGAAATTGGTGGCGTGCCAGGATTAGGAAGAAAAAGCCTCACATACTGTGGTACCTGAAGAGCTACTTGCAGTGCTCCTAGTGGCAATGAGAGGAAATTAGTTGGACGAGCTGGTAGAGCAATTTCAGAGGGAAAGTAAACAATAACCCACTGGTGCAGTTTTAGTCTTGAGAAATGGTGGTCAACTGGGACACTCATGCTAATGTGTAATCCTTTCTTGCTTTACCTTTATTTTTTCTCTAGGCATTTTCTCTTCTTGGTCTTATCTTTTTCTAACACCAGACTGTTTTGGGTTGACCATGTAGCCACCGCTTAGATCATGCAAAACTAATTAAGCAACAAAGGAGGAACAAGAGGGGTAATGGATCTAATTTTATCAACTATATCCCTATCCATGAATATTGTTTGAGTACTATCAACTATGACAAACTAAAGGTCTCAAAGTTATGTAATTTGACTAAGTTCATGCCAATAGTTAATCAAAGAAACTCAAATATGCGAAAAAATAAACGATATAAGCGAGGTTTGTTTCCTTTTTAATGAAATCAAGGCAGTTGGCCGCTGATATGTAAGGCCCATACATATCTGATACTAGTATTCTTTTTGTCTTGTTTTTGTTCAAGATGGTGAAACATGTGCCATGTATAAGTATAACAACTTTGTATATACAAAGGCCCCTTTCTTCGTATGAGGCGTAGTGAAATACTTCATGATTCTTTTCTGCTTGTTAATGTGTGTCGTATGATGTTATGTTGAAGATGGTGAAATATGTGTCGTGTACTTAACAACTTGTTAATACAAGGATCTCGTTTTATATATATACTACATGCATGGTGAAATACTCGGCCAGTTCTTTTCTGCTTGTTGATTGAGACACACGCTTGATGCATTCACATGGTTTGCGATACATAATTTTGATGATTAGTTACCAATTCCAGGTTATGACAACTTGGAGTTACTTTCGATGGTAAATCAACATTTGCAATACATACTAACCTTGATGATTAATTACCAGTTCAATTTAGTAAGAATTTGGAGTTACTTTCGATGGTAAATCAACATTTGCGCCATT
>NC_057807.1:125076833-125103799 GCF_018294505.1 Triticum aestivum | reverse complement strand
CAAATTAATGTCGACTACGCCAATTATGATATTGACACCTATTTCGTGCATTTCAGAATTGATGCCTATATGTCTTTTTCATTCTTTTCCTTTGCAAACGATTCATAATGCTGAAAAAATACTCAATAACCTCTGTAGTGGGTTCCTAGTCTCAGTACAACATGCTCTCGTAGTCGGATCATAATGGGCGTGAGCCAATGTAAATTTTACCTGATTAAATTTGCACAATCATGCTGCAAGATGTACACCGCCAGAAAGTTACCCATTTTGCAAAAAATGCGCCACTCATCTGTGCGCCAATCGGTTTAGGCAGACCACGAGGAGGCACAAACTTTTCCAGACAGGTATAGAAAAACTAACGTTATTTGCGGAATATACCTGAGAACCTTGCAGCATTTTTATATGACAGGGACATGTGGCCGCGCATGCATCTGCATTGGTGGACGCCCACCGACCGAGCTTGTAAGTTTATTTGTATCATGCACATACTACAAAAGATTGTAACATTGGGGGAGAATGCCATGAAAAATAATGCAGTTTTGGTTCTTGCATATACAAGAGCTAGAGACACGTGTCCGCCGTTTATACAGGTACCAAGAAAGTTCCCTATGAATATATGAACAGCCAATCTTTTTGACACAAAAAAAAATGGATTATAATATTGGTTTGTAGGAATCAACCATCATGTGAACAAATGACAAAATGCTAACTAATTGCCACCTATATCTCAGGAATGATAACATCCACCAAGAAAATATCAAACATCTACTACGCATAATTAATTTGAATATGGGCTAATATTCACTAGTACTCACTATTTGCCAAGCTCGGAAGTAATAGTAGTCCCTCCATTTTTTTTATCTACATATTAGTTTTGTCTTAAGTCATCAGGATTGGTGCCAGGTGAAAGATCGTGGATGTCGCCTAGAGGGGGGATGAATAGGCGCTTTAAAATAATTACGGTTTAGGCTTAAACAAATGCGGAATAAACCTAGCGGTTAATTTGTCAAGCACAAAACCTAAAACAACTAGGCTCACCTATGTGCACCAACAACTTATGCTAAGCAAGATAAGTAACTATGTAATAGCAAGATATATGACAAAGAACAATATGGCTATCACAAAGTAAAGTGCATAAGTAAAGGGTTCGGCCGCTCGGGTAAGAGATAACCGAGGCACGCGGAGACGGCGATGTATTCCGAAATTCACACCCTTGCGAATGCTAATCTCTGTTTGGAGCAGCGTGGAGGCCTGTACTGCATGAATATTATCAAAAAACAGATACTGCAGGGCCTGTACCACACATAAATTTTATTTTTTAAATAAGTGATGTACAACCCGCAAAAAAAAAGATGTGTACAAAGTAGAAAAAATATATGTTTTGTTCCATAGCCAATCATGCAGTGGGCACATTCAACAGTGGTGGAACCCACAATGTTAGGCCCAAACATGCAAGGCCCTGTATATATATAGTACTCCTACATGATAATTGAGGTGGCCACATTTGTCTTGTTTTTCCCCTTTCTTTTTTTTCTCTAGAGGAAAAATCAATAAAAGAAACAAATCCAGCTCACATACTGTCTAGGGTCTACCATAGTGTGGACTCACTCTAGCACCATCATACGGCTTTCCAAATCTCCATGACTCAGGGGAAGAGATTTTAGCATAGTTTTAGCTCACATGAAACCACTAGCAAAATATTTGGGATGGAGTGAATGTGATGTCTCTGTTTCTCTTATATGGGTTTTGTTCCGATATTCTTCGACGTTGCTTGTAGGAGTATTAGTATATTAGTGCTATGGGCCAAACAAGTCAATTAGAAAGATCACCTAAACGTTCATACATGATAACAAACACAATAGTTATTATTTATTTATACATCCAACCTTTTGATGTGACAATTTTTGTTGCTGAAAATTAGTTTGTCCCATCTGCCATAATCAGTGCTAAGTACCTTAATACACATGGCCATATATCTTCCGCCAAGTGGACAATGCAACCACATCCTACCTCTCATCTCAAGCCTCAACAATCAATTTCTTTCTAAAAAAGTGAGTGGTATTCTACACCCCAGCTCCGTGCACTCATGCTACACCCACGCAAGAAAACATAGAAAAAAATAAAAAATAAACTAAAATTTTGTGGGAATGATGGTGAACAAGTGTTATAGATGCTTGCAAAGTTTGGTGATCAAATGACATCCAAGGAGTTCTGTACAAAAATAAATAAAATTACTGAAAATTACTCAAATTGTACACTGTTTGAGCACAACTTGTAATTTTTTTTGTGCGGACCTACTCAAATGTCATTTGACCACCAAATTTTGCAACCATGTATAACATTTGTTCATAATCATTCCCACAAAATTTCAGATTTTTTTGAAATGTTTTAGTGTTTCCTTGCGTGGGTGTAGCATGGGTGCACCGAACTGGGGTATAGCCACTACTTTCCCTTCTAAAAAATAATTGATTTCTTTGTCGGCTGAATATGTTTTACAAAATTGAACTCTTCAATTTGAAAAGGAAGTACTTTAGTACCTACATTGAATGTACATATACTTGCTAGTAATAATTGCCCTAATGATATGGTACAAAAATATCATCATCTACAATGTATTACCCGTTGGGCTAGGACATAAAACAATGCGCTGCTCACTTGTCTTGATGTAATCTCCATACGTCTCAATCTTTTGCATGTCGACGTGTGTCCTCCTTTTGCCACTTATATTTGGAAGAAAATATATCCTCTGATTTTTTATTGCAATGATTAGTTTCATAATGATGCCGTGCTTGTATGAGACGATCTCTTTCCTGAAATTTAGAGGAAAAAAAATCTGATTTTGGAAATACCAGAGAAATTTGGGCTTGAAATTGGTGGGTTTGAATGTTGGGAGAAATAGGGTTCATGGTTTTTGTTTTTGTTTTTCTTGTCTGGAATATGGGTTATCTCAAGTCTTAACCATCGATTTTTGTGTCGCCTAAATGTGTTTCACAAGTTGGAACTCTTTAATTTGAATAGGGAGTACTTTAGTACCTGGAAGATGCATTGAATCTACATGGTACATGCTAGAACTGCTCCAATTATATGGTCCAAAAATATCATCGTCAAACAATGTACTACACGCTGGTTAATTAGGATATAAAACATGCACTACACACTTGTCTTGATGTACTGCCTTTTATTTTACTCAGTGTGTCTTAATCTTTTGCATGTCGACATGCATGTCGTCTCTTTGCCACCTACATTTGGAAGCAAATATATCATGCCAGTTTTCTTATTGTGACGGTCATATTCATAATAAGGTCATATTCGTATGAGGTGGTTTCTTCTCTGAAGTTCGTCAAAAAAAGTAGCTTTTGAAAATATCCAGAAAAAATATAAGAGTTTGGAAACAAAAACCAGGGAGAAAATTTGGTGTCTTTGAATGTAGGGAGAAACTGGGTTCATGGCCCCCAGGCACGTTCATGCGAGAGGTAACTTAGCATGAAAGAGAAAATAGAAATATCAAATCAAGTACAAGGAAAATGGCCTTTTGTGACTTGGGTTAGTTGGTTGGTTCTGATTTGCACTTTTGGGAAAAGCGCAAGATTCCTCGCAGGGGCGTTCTCGGAAGAAACGGAGAAGCTCACGAGCGCAAGTGGTCCGGGTAAAATCAAGTGAATAATAAAAGCGATCTGATGTTCACCCCAAGGATTAATTATTGGAATTGGCCGGTGGTCCATGCCTGCACGAAATTATTTTCTTGATATAAAGATAGAACAATTCCTTGCAAAGGCCAGATTTGATTTTACTCAATTTAGCCCTGGATTGAGTGGTAGGAGAAAGAGATAATAAATAATACAAAGCCTCCACTTCATCATGAGAACAAGATCAGTGTGTCTGCTTCTCTAGTCGAACAATGATTTTAGATTTCGCCGAAAGCAGAGAATGATATATATTTGTTTTTTGCATGTAGAACACACATAAGTTCTCTTTGAAACTCAAGCACGCCAAAGTGCGGTAACCTTTTATCAAACGAGATGCAATGTTATAGCCCAAAAACCAAATACTTCGCCTCAACCACCAAAACCTTACAAATGCAAATAAGCGCATTAGGTTCTCGACACCTTTGGTTCTATAATGGACAGCTCATAGTTGGAGCGAGGTATGCATGTATTAGACCTAGAGAAAAACGTTTTCATTGTAAAATAAGTAAACACATTTTTCATCAAAACACATGGAAAGTTAAAAATTCTAATGCAAGCCACATGTTGAAGCATTATACAACACCGCGACCCATCAAACAAGCACGTGGCGCTCGCCACCAACACCCCGGAGACACCAAGAGCCATATCATCACGCACCCGATACATATAGCACGCCACCTGTTGTGGGCTTAGCATTTATTTTTAAAGGCGTGGGCTTAGCATTTTAGGGAAAACGGAAATATGAATGGTTGGGGAGGGAATGACTATACTTTCTTCAATCTTAGCCATGGAAAAAAACTTCAATGGTTTATTCAACCTCCCTCCCCCTCCCCCTAAGCTACACATAGCCCCGTCATTGATGTACACAATAGTTTTAAAAATATATATGTCTATTTTCCACCAGAAAAAAAAGACAAGTCCAGAATTCTAGCGCAAACCGTCTATTGAACCATGATATAGTACCGCGATCCGTCTCCACTCCATGATATTTCTGTTTTCTGGATGTAAAACTCGTAAAATCTCTCTCAAAGTCGAGCATGTCCAAATATCTAAATGTGTCAGCCTTGTGAACAAGATACAACGTTACATCCCGGAAATTCAATTCAGCTCCCGGGAGCACGTGCTCCCCGGGCCCAAAAATAATTTTTGAAATGTCAAAAATGTCAAGACAAAAATTTTATGTATTCTTAGTCACATCCAAATGCTATCTACAAATTCTGAGGCAAAAAAGTTAAGAATTTTGGCATTTGCAAAAAAAATTGAACACCAAATATTACCCCCATATGTCACCCAAAAAATGTTTTTTTCACCGACGAAACACCGCTACTCCGTTTTCCATGAAAATTGTCAAGCATGCTTGCGACACTAACACGAACATCCACAAAAAAATTCATAATTTTTTGAAAACATTTACTATTTTTTTCGCGTTACTGTTCACCTGAGAGCATGTGCTCCCGAGAGCCAAAACGCCCCTCCCCGTTATATCCCTAAAACCAAACACGACACGTCAACCACCAACCCTTAAAATGCCAATAAGCATATCAGATTCTCGACACATTTGATTCTGTAATGGACAACTTATAGTTGGAGCAAGGTATGCATGTGTTAGACCCTCAGATAAACCAACGTATATACATCTTCATTGTAAAATAAATACACACACTTTTGGCGAAAGCACGAGAAAACCAAATTCTAATGCAAGCCGCCTATCAAAGCAACCATCACCGATGAAGAGTAGCGTAGATTGAAAGGATCCAACCTGAGAACATATGGATGTAGAGGAACGACGACCAGATCCGAGCAAATCCACCAAGGACAGATCTATCGGAGACACATCTCCACACGCACACTGATGATACTAGACACACCATCAGGACAGGGGCTAGGCGGAAAGAACCTTATTCCATCTTCAGGAAGCCGCTGTCGTCTCATCTTCCCGATCAGGACACAAACCCTAAGAAAACATGAAGGAACAACTGAAAACAGAGCCCTCCGGCCGACAAGTTGGGGAAACAACTTCTGGAAAAGAAAATCTCATCTTATGGTTGGAGCGTAGCATCTAGCTGTTAGACCTATACACATTCTAACCTATAAGGACCCTAGCCAACTTGCCACCAGGTGGCTCCCCGGATTTGGTCCGCTTCTGGCCGTTGGATCATCATCATTTTGGTCAACTGCTTCCTCTCCCCCGTTCGATATTCACCTTGTGGTTAATCTGGTTTTCACCTCATAGTTGTATTTCCAGGTCTATGACTGATGGGCTCGTTCCCAAGTCCCAACGTGGATTGGCTGGGTGAGCCATGAGGCAAGGTGCAGGAGGGTATCACCAATCCACTCCTCCCGGCGCACGCACTGGCACACAAGACGTGCGTGATGGGCACTACACAAACCCCAATCCACAGCCGCTGCACCCCCTCTTACCCCAATCCCTCATCGACTCAGCCGCCACGAACCTCCCTCCTTCTCCATTGCCACCCTCGCCATCATGGATGAACACCTCCGATCGACCGGGTCCGGGCGGGAGCATAAGGCCACAGAGGTTGTGATGCGTGCGGGAGGTGGAGTGATGGATGCGGGCGAAGTCGATGGTTAGGGGAGGCTCGTCAAATGGAGGAGCAGGAGCAAGGAACTCGAGATGGTGCAGGTTTGCCTCTACATCCAATCCCCCTTCTCTCACTCAACCTAGGCTACATGGGACTACGAGGAGTGGAAAGCAGAGGTCGTGCATAGGTCAAAGCAGCATGTTTGCCTATACCTTGTTTAAACCTTAGCCAACTTGGCCTCACACAACCGGTGATGTGGTCCACGCTGAGGAAGAGGGAGACATCGTAGGGAAAGAAGAGGGCATTCGTGTGGTTTCTTCTCCTGTTGATTTCCCCTCTTGCCTGATTTGATTTTGTGGTGAAAACAACGGTGGATTTTCTCTGTTGGCCAGTCTAATTTGGGTTTGATTTATGCCTTCGATTCCATCCTTTTTGACTTTCTATTCATGTTGCTTTGATTGCAAGAAAGGGAACCCAATATAGCTTGTTGCAAATCATTTCAAAGTTTTCTTGAAAGACCATAGATTTCGGCAAAAGCACGGGAAAACCAAATTCTAATGCAAGCCCCCCATCAAAGAGTTATACAACACCGGGACCATCAAAGAAACACGCCACGCTAGCCACCAACACCTCATAAACGCCAAGAGCCACTCATCACACATAGTACCTATGGCACGCCATCCGTTGTGGGCTTCATTTTGGGAAACAACTTCTTGAAGAGAAAATCTCATATTATAGTTAGAGCGTGGCATCTAGCTGTTAGACCTATACACATTAATGTATATATCAGTGGCGATGCTAGCCGAGAATGGTAGGGGCTAAAACAGAAAATATGAATGGTTGGGGAGGGAGGGGATGACTATACTTTCTTCAATCTTAGTGCTAGAAAAAAAATCAATGATTTTTCCAATCCCCCCCAAACATGTATAGCCCCGCCATTAATATACACAATTGTTTTACTTAAAATAACATATGCTTCAATTTTCTGCGGAAAAAAGGCAAGTCCAAAATTCTAGCACAAACCGTGTGTGGAACCATGATACAATAGCGTCATCTGTCTTCACACAATAAATATTTTTGCTTCTAAATGTAAAACACGTAGGATCTCTTTCAAAGTTGGGAGCATCCAAATATCTAAAGTGTGACAACCTTGTGAAACAAGATACAATGTCATATGCCTAAAACCAAACATGTCACATCATTCATCAACCTTAAAATGCCAACAAGCACATCAAGTTCTCGAAACCTTGATTTTGTAATGGACGGCTTATAGTTGAAGGCGTAGTACCTACATATTAGACTAAGATAAAAACCAGTGTATATAAAGTGTATTTCACTAAAAAGTAAAATCAAACACGTCACGCCAGCCATCAACCTTAAAATGCCAACAAGCACATAAGGTTCTCGAAACCTCGATTTTGTAACGGACGACTTATAATTGAAGACGCAGTACCTATGTATGAGACTAGGACAAAAGCCAGTGTATATAAAGTGTATTTCACTAAAAAGTAAAATCAAACACGTCACGCCAGCCATAAACCTTAAAATGCCAACAAGTACATAAGGTTCTCGAAACCTCGATTTTGTAATGGACGGCTTATGGTTAAAGGCGCATTACCTACGTATTAGACTAAGACAAAATCCAGTGTATATAAAGTGTATTTCACTAAAAAGTAAAATCAAACACGTCACGTCAGCTATCAACCTTAAAAATGCCAACAAGCACATAAGGTTCTCGATACCTCGATTTTGTAATGGACGGCTTATAGTTAAAGGCGTAGCATCTACATGTTAGATCGGGACAAAAGCCAGTGCATATAAAGTGTTCTTCACTAAAATTACATATGCATTTTTACATCAAAATTAAGATAAATCCAAAATTATAATGGAGACCACCTGTCAAAGCAAGTATGATACAACACCATGACCCCTCAAACAAACACGGCACGGCAACCACCAACACCCGGAAACAAACGCCAGGCGCACACCATCGGCACCGGTGGGCACGCCGCCCGCTGTGAGCTTAGCATTTTGGGAAAAGCAACTCCAGAAAAATCCCATCTGGAGAGGGCCACGGAGAGCCACCCAGCACCGGACCAGCAAAGATTCCTCTACCTTTCTACCCTCTCCGTCCATCTAGAATGCACATACGCCGTTGCCGTGGCCTCGCAAAATTACGGAAACACCCTCGGGTGGAATTACCATAACGCCCTCGCGTGTGAAGTTACTGGAGTACCCTTCCCCCGCCAATAAATAACCCCTCCGCCCTGACCTGATCCCCTCCCCCTTCTTCCTCTTCCTCCTCCGACGATTGGGTGGCTGCCATTGCTCTCCAGAGTCCAGGCCAACCAAGCTCGAGCTCCCATTTCATCACCACTCTGCTAGCTCGAGTCTCCCTCTTGATTCCCCGTCTGTTTCTAGTCTCGCAATCGTCGTCCCAGTCTCTTTCTCCGTCCAATAAGAATTTCTTTGGGTCGAGGGAGCTGCTGTTCTTGCTAGGCTAGGCTAGATCTGGGGGGGGAGGCTGGGTCGTTGTTCCGCTTGAAATCTCTGGGTTTTGCTGCGCTGGAGGTTCTTGCTGGCCATGGTTTGTCCAGGCATGCTGAGGCGCAATCTCTGAGCTTTATGAAGATCGCCACTCACCTGCGCCGGTGCTGCTTCCTCCAGTCCTTCTCCGTCGTCTTCCTCTACTACTTTTATGTGATTTCATAATTGGCCCTCTCAAATCCGCCGTTGCTAGCAGTAAACTATTTTCTTTCTCTTCTTCTTCTTCTTCTCGCTTCCTTTTCCTGCTTCAACAAGTGATAAATAAGAACGGTAGCAGCATCATCATCATCAGCATTAGTAGCCAAGCAGTAGTAATTTCGGTGCCAAGATGTCGTCGTCGTCGCTGTCGCCGGGAGGCGGGAGGCTGTCGGGCTCGGACGGCGACTCGGGGGCGACGTTCGCGGCCGGGGACAACCGGCGGGAGAAGAGGCGGCTGTCGAACCGGGAGTCGGCGCGGCGGTCGCGGCTGCGGAAGCAGCAGCACCTGGACGAGCTGGTGCAGGAGGTGGCGCGCCTCAAGGCCGAGAACGCGCGCGTGCTGGCGCGCGCCAACGACATCACCGGCCAGTTCGTGCGCGTGGACCAGGAGAACACCGTGCTCCGGGCGCGCGCCGCCGAGCTCGGCGACCGGCTGCGCTCCGTCAACCAGGTGCTCCGCGTCGTGGAGGAGTTCAGCGGCGTCGCCATGGACATCCAGGAGGAGTGCCCGCCCGACGACCCCCTGCTACGGCCGTGGCAGATCCCATACCCTGCCAACGCCATGCCCATCGCCGCCACCGCCACGCACATGCTCCAGTACTGATCGATCCGGTGATGATTGGGTCAATAATTGAGGATCCCCTGTAGGAGATGAGCTGTGGCTGGCAAGAGGAAGAAGATCTACCCTACTTGGCTGCTGCCTTGAGGATTATTATCAAGGCGTAGTTTGCTGCTATATGTTGTGTTTATTTATTAGTATGTTTCAGTAAGTGTCCGTCGTCGTCCTCCTCCTCCTCCATGTCCTATGTAATGTAACAGTAATAAGGGTTATGTATGGTTGTGCTCTATGTATCGTGAATTTGTGATAATTTAATGTTATTACTATGTCATGTTATTATGTTTGGTTCCAGTGTTCAGTGTAGATTCTGCTGTGTTCCAAGTAATAATCAAAGTGTTTGATCAGATTTTACGACGGTCACCGGATGTTGGTTTCTTGTTGAATTGAATGAAGAATAGTTTGGCCGGTTTTGTAGATTCACATGGTTTTCTGAGCCCACACTAAGTCATATAAATCTGTGGGCTCATATCAAATCACAAGTAAGGTGGAAGGCATCGAATCACCTTGAGTGCAGAGAAACATCAAGTGCTCAAAAGCAGAGAAAGATCTTCAGCTTCAAGGTTCCTCCTGGATTCTGTCCGACAGCTCTCTGTTCTATGTTGTTTATTTTCTTGCATCTATTCCAACCTTTGCAGAGGCAAAAGCAAGGTCACAAGAATCAAATAGTACCAGGTCACAACTCATGTCACAACCATCAAGATATGTGTTCCTGTTCCAACAGGGAAGAAACAGCATATACATGAGTGCGGCGTTTCGGTGCCCGGGTGCATCTGCACCCGTTCAAAAAAAAATTCGTAAAAAATTCCGAAAAAATCAAAAAATTCCGAAAAAAATTGAGGTGGTGGACAATTTGATGCGTGAGGTGCGCCCCAATTTTCAAAACATTGGGACTTATGTGCAGCTCTCAGCAAAAAAGACAAATCAGACCAAAACAGTATATGAACAGTACACATTTTTACAGACCTCCGATTTGTCTTTTTTGCTAAGAGCTGCACATAAGTCCAAATGTTTTGAAAATTGGGGCGCACCTCACACATCAAATTGTTCACCACCCCAATTTTTTTTGGAATTTTTTGAATGTTTTTAGTATTTATTTTGATTTTTTTGGTGAGCGCAGGTGCAGATGAGCTCGGGCTCAGATTTGGATTTTCGCATATACATCATCAACTTTGATCAGTAATCAAGCAATAATGGTTAATGACGGTAGTGTAAGCAAGCAGAACGAGATCCGTCATCAGAAAACTAAACTCATGACCGCATATGAAAACGACGGTGAAAGCCAAGGGAAAACCTTAAAAACTTATCTTGACCGAACCAAATGACATCACCAGATAGAAGAGCACCAGTTATAAGTCATAATGATGGTGCTTGTTCCATTCATGATAATATCAAACACAAGGAGTAGCTTGTTAGGCATCCCACCATTGCATTAAGCCAAAAAGGTGAGCTCACTTCCAAAAGGATGACAGTGAAATCTAAATCATATTCATGTCAGAGGGAAGCCTTCCAATCCCTGAATTTGTTTGCAACACATATGAGACAAGACATATTTGATACGACAGAAAGCAAATTCAAAATGGTTCAATGTTCTCAAATGGTGGTGTGCTTATTTTCATGACAATCTCCACAGCAATCACTCTGTCATGCTCTCCAGAGAGTTTCAGAAATTACTGGCAAAACCAAAATGACAAAAGACTTCGAGATGTAGAACTTCTGATTCAGCACTTCAGAACTACTCCTCGACAACGACGCTGATCTGCCCCTTCTCGAGCATGTCGTAGAAGGATCGGGTCTTCCTCTGCTCGTTCCAGTGATGCATCTTCCACATACCACCAGCAACCAGCCCAAGGGTGAGTCCAATGAAGATCTCCTTCACCACGCTTGGCCCCTTGAGGGTCGCATGTGCAACTCTGCCGCCTGCCATCTGCTAGCTGTTGGGCTCAGATGCCAAAATGCCTGCAGAAAATGAGAAGATTCTGTGAGCTGATTTCGTGGGAACATGGTGACAGCATATCTTCACCAAGGCAGCAAGATACTTTAAATAAATGCAGGCATGCATGTGCAAACAACATAAAACAATTAGGCCATGATATATGGTTTTTCATGCGTTCAAAGGTCACTTGGGTTAATTGCACAAAAACAAGTCAGTACAAACTTTCAAGACGTAACCGAGTTTAGACTGGAAGAACTAAAATATGAATCAAGAACTTCAAGATTTTGAGTTCTAAAATTAGTGACCCCAGCTATGTCAAACCAGCATGATCCACAAACAGTAGAGTATGAAGAAGAGGTTTTGATACATCAACTGCTCCTCAAAACCTCTCTAGAGAACAATAGCAGTTGCAAAAAGAGTCAACTCCCTGCTTTTGCACATCCTAGTATCATACTATTCCACCGCCCAAGTTTTTAAAAAGGAATCTTAAGATGGAGCAGGGAAAAAATGTGACACAATAAATGGTTCCATCCTCAGCATCAATCATTGCTTCTTTCAAGAACAAAAAATGTATGCAGTGTACCCTTCACTTAACCTGCCACTCATGCACAGAGGACACAACCGTCGTAGTCAATAAAGCATAAATGAGGCAAAGCAATTAGTTGGGAGGAACTTCCTTATCACCCATCATCAGATTAACCATAAATTATCAACATCCTAGCAAATGCAACAATCACCACTCAAATTATGCATTGTTTCATACGAAGCACTCGGCCAAAAGAAGATGGACAATAACATTAGGCTTGTAGAAGGCGGCATCATAATTGCCACAACAGGTCATTTTCTTCAACACAATGCATATTTAAGAAGTTACAGACAAACTACAAGATAAGTCAAGACCAGGTTCACTCAAATTCAAGAAATCACTAAGAAAATTAAAAAATCTTTTCCATCAAAGAAAATACCCACAGAAGTATACTTGATGAGATCTATGGTAAGTTTGCACTTGGGTTGACTTACTTCGAACATAAGCATCTTCATCAATAAAAGAACTTTTCTGCTTTGGGATACTGAAAGGACATGAATCTAGCTAACATATACTATTGAATATAAGCCAAACCAAGTAATCAAAATAGATGAGCTCTACCAACACGGCAATATGGTTGTGCTGATACGTTCATAAAGGAACTAATACCACAACACCAGCTGGAACCCCACACACATAGACTAATGGCATTTTATAGAGCGCCATATCAGCAGGTTATTCGCAACACTGATACCTCACAAAACCTATAATGTTACCGCGGATAGCACAACAGTTGCACGTATGAAAACATATGCAAATATAAGACAGTCGCTACGATACTTGACAAATCTTACTAGAGTTATGCTGACATGAAATGAGAGGACAATGTACAATTGTAATGTGCTAAGTGCAGCAGAGAGAAATTATTGCTGCTCTAAGAATATGAATTAACTAGAATAATAATAAAATCACACTCCCGCGACACCACTCATTCATGTGCATGGCAAAGTCGAGAACCACACAAGTCACATTACAATCATGAACAAGATGCAGATTGCTGAGCAAAAAGATAACAGGTTCAATAATGATATTGGATTTTAGAAGCTACGACAGTGCAATAGATGGCAAACCTAACTTCATATGTGAAACCGATGATGACACACTAGTGAACATATAATGTGCTAGTAAGGGATTACACTGAGCCAAACCATCCAGAGGCAGCGGCGATGGTACCACGCCAAAGTATACTTCCTAATTACCAGATATATTATATCATCTGATACATATTCACATCTTATTGCAGCAAACGATGTTTCTTTCTTAGCCACCATTTCCCAATCCAAATCGCATGGCCCTCAAATCAAAACTGAATATGAGCTAGTCAGGGATAGCACTGAGCCAAACGATCCACAGGCAACAGCGATGGTACCACACCAAAAGATAACTCCTAATTCCCAGATATATAATCTGATACATACATATTCATATCTCATTGGAACGAACGATGTTTCTTTCTTAGCCACCATTTCCCAATCCAAATCGCACAGGCCTAAAAATCACAAGTCTATGAACACAAACATCGCCAAAAAATATGGCACCGGATGGCGGATGGAGGCATCGCACGCCGTGGTTACGAACAAGATGCCGTATTCACACACACAAAAAAAAATATCCCCTCGCAGATCACACGCATCATGCTCCCCTAAATCATCGCGCAACATCCCAAATTTCTAGCCCGTCGGTCGATGCCGTCGACCGCCCCAGCGAAATGGATGATCCAGGCACCGAGCGACCAGATCTGGAACGGTTCCTAACAATTTAGAGGGGGGAAACCTAGGATCCGATCCGAGAGAAGGCCATGAAGGAACCGAGCCGTGCGTCAGGACACGGAGACCCGAGGGATCGATTGAACGGAGCAGGTTCGAGCGGTTTGGGAAGAGGGGTCTGACCTTGCCGCCGCCGGAGGAGAAGGAGAGAGACGCCTGCGCCGCCGCGAGAGAGAGACCCACTCTTCGATTTGTTACGGGAGATGGCGTTTTTGCGGAAACGCCCATTTAAGGGCTGAGATTTGCGGACGGGCCCGGTCCACACGGGTGGTCTGAGGCTCTGAGCGAGTGCGCGGGCCCATCGGAATGCCCACCAGTCAAGCACCTATGTTTGAGTTGTTTAATCTCTGTTGTCATCCAAAGGGCATTTGGTCTAGTGGTATGATTCTCGCTTAGGGTGCGAGAGGTCCCGAGTTCAATTCTCGGAATGCCCCCATTTATTTTTAGCTTCTTTGCCAACGTGGCAAGTTTGTTGCACATTTTTGCAATGCCATTTGTTTCTTGCTTCCAAAAATACAAACACGAACGCACCACGGTTTATATTACATGCTTTTTCTGTCCCAAAATAAGTGTTTCAACCATATTTTGGGACGAAGGGAGTATAAAAAAAACTCACCAGGAAAAATAAAAGTATCTTTGTCTGCTGTCTTCTCTATATGTATGTGTAATATATCTACTTAGAAATCATCCGGTAACATCACTGGTTCAGTACATCTCAATGGTGTAGTAGAACAAACTGGTGCAGTACACGATAATCTTTTACCCACAGAGCTATGTGTAACTATTTTGTAACTGGCTTATTCGACCAACGAACAAATTTGCATCGTCAGGACTGGCCCACGATAATCTCTTATTCTGAAGGTGCATGAATGAATGTGGCTGCGAAAATAGGGAGCTCTGACGCCACCCCGGCCGGCGTCCTCAAAATCAAGCGCTCCCGCGGACAGCTTTGTAGCACTCCAGGCTGCACAGGGGGAGCTTCAGCTTCGAGTCCCTGTACCGGTACGCGTTCGTGCAAGACGGTCCGGCACACTTCTCACGCGGCGGAGGGTAGCTGGGTGATGAAGGCAAAGTGAGACCATGTTATCTGATCTCTCAAATGTGGGGAGGGATGCGAGGATTGGTTACCAGCAGGGTTTGGAGTTGAAGATACTGGGGAGGCCTACTTCTTCAGGGAACGTGACCACCGTGCCTGTGGGCCCCATGACCCACCGGATGGAGCTCCTGGCGAGTTCTTGCGCTCTGGCTGCCTTCTCCTGAGTAACAAGGAATGATTCTGTCAGAAGATAATGGTAGTAGAAACGCGAGTGTCATGGGCATGATCAAATGATGCAATGGACCTTCTCCTCTCGCTCCTTCTGCTTCCTCTCTTCTTTCTTCTTCTCGGTGTCCAGGCCCAGTATTTTCCTTATAGCTTCAGCCTGCAGTTAACACTTTTAACAACTCCTATGAACTGAACCTACTCCAGGAAGTTTAAAAGAGAGAAAGCAAATGTTTCTCCAACCTCGCTTTCTTTAGTGGCTTTCTCCACTTGCATCTTGCGCCGCTGTGCAGCCTCAGCCTTCTTCGCGAGCATCTCAGCATCACAGAGCTTTTCCTTCTTGCCTGGAGCCACAGAAAAATGTTTCAAATTAAATCAGCGCAAGACTTCAGTCAAGTTACAATAGGCAACAAGGCAGTATGTACTTCTTGACGAAGCTGCTGGTAAACCATCGGGGAACTCAATGGTACTGTTGCTGTTCCCATCCATCCATGATTGAAGGGCTCGGCGACGCGTTGTGAGAGGTTCACTCTTAACACTGGCAGACAATTGAGTGACTGCTTTCTGCTTCTTGTTTTCAGCTTCAAGCTCATTATCAGAGGCCAGCTCCTCTTCTGCATTATCCTCATCAGCATCAGTAGAATCTCTTGACCTTTTCTTGCCATCTCTATTTGATTGGGGTGTAACAAAATCATTATCAACCTCATAAACTGTGCTCCTGCTCCGGTCTTTCTTCGAAGCATTCTTCTTAGGGTTACTCCCTCCTTTGTTTTTAGGTTCACGAATATGGCCCTCATTATCATTAGAAGCTCCATGATTTTCAGGAGTACTTAAACCATATTCCTCATCTAATTCACTGTCCAAGTTGGATTTCTTAGCAATCCTTCTACTCTTCCGGACAGGATCCGAAGACGCTTCTCTCTGAACCTTGGCAGGTTGTTCCGGAGTCAAGGTATCTTCAATTTTCCTCAGCTTTCTTGTTTTCTTGTCTTGAGAAGAGGGCAACCTATTTGAATCTTTGGCACCTTCAGTCTGAAAACAATTCATCGTTTTAATTGGGTATCAATTATGGATAGAAATTTGAAGCAAATAAAGGGACAGCACGTGCGGAGAACCGACACAACATCATGACTTGCAAAATACTCCCTTCGTTTTTATCTACTCTGCATATTAGATTTGTCTCAAGTAAAATTTAGTAAACTTTGACTAAGTTTATACAAAAAATTATTAACATCCACAGTGCCAAATAAGTACCATTAGAATCATCATTGCATATATTTTCGCATCTTACATATTACCTCCGTCTCAAATTACTTGTCTTAGATTTGTCTAGATACGGATGTATCTAACACTAAAACGTGTCTAGATACAGACAAATCTAAGACAAGTAACTCGGGACGGAGGGAGTATTTGTTATTGTGAAAGTTTATACTATAGTGATCTAAACACTCTTATATTTCTTTACAGAGGGAGTATCATTTTCTATAAACTTGGTCAAACTTTATAAAATTTGACTTGGATCAAAGCTAATATGCAGAGTAAATAAAACGGAGGGAGTATAATCAGAACAGTTATAGTGCCAAGACTATGAGATAAAAGAAATATCTCGATAGAAACTGCATGTGTATGTCCTAATAACACCAAACAGTTTTCCTTGCAGAACTTGAATTTAGCAAGCTAGCAAATTTTCTTCTGTTCAGTCAAAATGATCCTTCTTTTCAGGTCTCAGGTACACTACGAAACAAAAGATATGATCACTTGTTGTTTACCTGATTACCATGCTTTTGCCGGTGCAATGAATCTCCTGGCCGTGTAGGCTTTGCAGCTGAAGACCTGGAATCTGGTATGGCAGGGTTTGGTTTTGCCGGTATGGTCCGGCTGATTCCACCAATTTTGAGCTTCACTTTCCTTGGTTTCTGCGTGGTTGACAAATCATCATTCCCTGCTGACACATGTATCCCATGATTGCTTTCACCCTTTCTTGAGTTACTACCTGATGCCTCAGAATGCAACTGGTGGCTCCCCTTGCTCTTATGTGAGTTTTTCAAGTTGGGAGGGGACAGAACACCCTCGGTGATACGCTTGGAAGCACGGTCCAGGGAAGGACCATTCAGATAAAACTCTCGACGTCGGAGTCCTCCGTCAGAGGCAACATTGTCATCTGAGGGCAGCCTCTTTGAATTACTCCTAGATGACATAGATGACTACTTCACAGCAGGATTGCTCTCTGGCCTGGGTCTCCTCGTTGTGCTGGTCCAGCAGATCTTCTAACCAAATAAGACAACACACATAAACAAAAGCATGTCTTTATTGAAAATGTCGAGTGTAAGTCAAATATGTTGGGAAAATATATTGCATGATGCATCTTATGACTACAGAATGTGAAGCTGGCACCACCGCAATTAATTTACAAGAATAATGGTACTCATAGGAAAGGTTATTAATTTACAAGAATAATAACAGTACACATATGATTTTTAATGGCTCGTGTCACCTTTCTTTTTGACTAAGAACTCTAGGGGAGGCCCCACAGTAAGAGTTCACAACAACTATCCAAAGCACAGCAAAACTTATGTAGATAAGATTCAGGTTAGAGAGCAAACCCAAACCTTGAATGGCGCCTTAGCTATTCTTAAGTAGGATTTCCAGGATGTAAGGTTAGGGACAACAATGTCAGAGATCTTTGCATTTCTTGGCTACCAAACGTTCCAAGCAGCGATGATGAACACCTCCATGAAGTGTGGCATGTGGAAATGAGAATGGCCAAGGTGAAAGGACCACTCCAAGAGTTGAGCCAGCCAATGTTAATAGCTACTGTTATGCGTACGCAACTTAAATAAATCTTTACACGACATGGAACATGGTTAGAAATTTATTATCATCACTTATGTTTAAATTAGAGTTTATTTCTATTAGAAAAATTAGGGTAACATCAAGTTCAGTCAGCAACAGGTAGTTAGCTTTAATAACCTAATGGATAGGTATCAGGTAACTGAACTAACACAACTGCAATGCAGAACATAACAAATAGCTGGTGGTAAAACTGAGATACACAACAAGTCAGTAACAGTGTTAACAAGACATTTAAGAACATGTCACTAAACTTAGTTAGAGTTGGAGACTTGGAGTAGAATAAATCCGATGCTCTCCCTGCTCATGTTCTCCTCCATCAACCTCAAAGAGGGAGACGAGTCTCACGAATAATTACTTGAATCAAAGTCAAACAGAAAAATATATTATTGCACACAAATCAATCACCAGTAATTCAATTCATGAACAACCGAGCAAAAAACGAATCCCCAAAGTTGATTGTCCTTGAATTCCTAGCAAGCAACTTGTTTAGACACTTTTAATTTTATTCGCAAACAAGCAAGAAGTGAAACCGCAAAGTTGATCATCCTGGACAACCTAGAAATATTATTAACCAACGAGAATTCCTAAAGATCAGGACCAACAACTTGTTTAGACTTTAGACACTCTTAATTTTGTAATAAGGTCATTTCTAAATACTTCCTCCGCAAAGCAGCATAACAGTCGTTTCTTAGCTACTTTACAATTGTAACATATCTTTTTCACAAATGCAACAATTAACTTTTTTAGCTACTTTACAATTGCAACATATCTTCTTCACAATTGCAACAATAATGTAATATCAAGTTCAGTCAGCATCAGGTGGTTAGCTATAATAACCTAATGGATAGGTATCAGGTAGTTCTGTGCTGATTAACACAACTGAATTATGGGAAAAAATTACGGTGCTAAAGGACAATAGGAATGGTTAGCTAGTTAACTGCAGTGCAGAACATAACAATAGCTGGTGGTAAAACTGAGATACAGCAACAATGTTAAAAGAAACTCAATGATGTATCCCCTATCAAAACATTTAGAATGGAAGAGTTGATCAAAAAATTAAGACACTGAACAACATTTCGCTAAACTTAGTTAGAGTTGAAGACTAAGGAGTAAAATAAATCCGATGCTCTCCCTGCTCATGTCCTCCCCCCTCAGCCTCAAGGATGAAGACAAGTCTCACGGATCGGTTGTCATAGTCTCATAAAGAAAATCATGATTTTGTACTGCTTGCTGCTAATTACTTGAATCGAAGTCAAACAGAAAAACAATATTACTGCACACAAATCAATCACCAGTAATTCAATTCGTGAACAACCTAGCAAAAAATGACACGCCAAAGTGAATCGTCCTTGGAATTCCTAGCAAACAACTTGTTTAGACACTTATAATTTTATTGGTGAACAACCTAGCAAAAAATGAAATCCCGAAGATGATCATCCTCGGACAACCTAGAAATATTATCACCCGACGGGAATTCCTGAAGATCAGGACCAACCACCTGTTTATACACTCGTAATTTTGTGATAAGGTCGTTTCTAAATACTTCCTCCGCCAAAGCAGCATACGCACCTAGATTTGTTGGTAAATTACATTAGCCCTAGCACCTTGAAACGCAAGGAACAAGGTGTATGTAGCGACTACTACCAAACGAATAAGGAGACGGGAGGGGAGGAGAGGGCTTGGCAGGAAGAGAAAGTCGGATGAGACCTTACTCACTTTGGGAGCGACCAGACGGCTGGCGGGAGATCCGAGGACTGGGAAGTCGGGATGGAAATTCGGGGCCGGGAGGAGGGCCGGGAGGAGGGCCGGGGGAAACGGCCTGGCCGCTGGGCGCCTTGGCGAGTGGGGATGGAGGGGGAGGGGGAGAGCTCGCCCTAGAATTCCGCTCGCCCTGCTCGTCGATTTGGGGGAGACGAGAAAGACGAAGTTCCACGGGTTCAACCGCGAGCGGCAGCGGCAGCGGCAGGGGCGCAGGGGCAGGGCCCGTTTGGAGCTTCGTAAACTTCTCGCCCCGGAAGATCTTTATCTGTCCCCGAGAAAAAGAAACCATTGTAAACATTTTTATTTCCTGTTTGAATAGGGAGTTACATGAAAGTGACGCGAACCTGAAAATAATACTCTCTCCGATCCATATTATTTGTTTCTTAAAATGAGTGTATTTAGCAGTGACGGAGCGTGACACACAGTTAAGAAGAAGGGGACAAAATTTGAACCAAAAGCAAATATGCTTGAAAACCGGTCTGACTCACACAATAAATAAATAAATAAATAAAGCTACTTTAGGTAGCTAGCTTTGCACGCGCGCGATCTACGGAAGAATATTATGGTGGCTTTTTTTTCTCGAGAGTACGTCAAAAGCGTACCATAATTTTATAGAAGGCAGCAAGAATCTGTACAAGATTCATCGGTCAATGCGAACATCAACACACGTTAAGAGCCACACTACTCCTACTCCAAAAACTACAAGCCTACTCTCTTACAAAGCGACTTAAACCTCCTACTCCGACTCCCGCCCGCTTCCACTTGGCAAGCTCGTTGATGATCATAGTATTTAGCTCCTGCGCCGTCTTTACTTGGTTGGCCCTATCGAACACTCTTGTGTTCCATTGCTTCCACAAAGACCATGCCACCGCTAATGTGAAAGTATCAAAACCTTGTTTGTCCGCTTTGTGGAAATTCGCTCTTGCATGCAGCCACCACTCAAGGAAGGTTTCCTCATGGGTCGGCCTAGCGGTCACCAGATTGAGATGATCAAGGCACCCTTCCCACACTTCCCGTGCGTACCCACATTTGATGAGAATGTGCTCGACGTTGTCCTCGTCCTGGTTGCAAGTGTAGCAAGCCGAAGGATGATCTTGCAATCCATGTCTCGCACGCCGGTCAAAGGTCCACAACCTATGCTGCACCGCTAGCCAAGCGAAGAGCTTGCACTTGAGAGGTGCCCAACTCCGCCAGATACATGCACTGTACGGTGCCCTTTCCATACGCGTACACAACCTCCGGTAAGTAGATTTGGTAGTATATGTGCCAGAGGGGTCACACGGCCAGGTAAAAGTATCCGACAGGTTCTCCTCGCGTTGGACCGAATGGATGGCGTGGTTAAGATGCATGAGCTGCATGTGAGCCGTAAAAGATAATTCTCCTCCCACGTCTTGTACCCAACTTCCCTCGTCCATTGCCTGCCCGACTGTCCTTCTGTTTCTCGTGCGTTTGGCCACGAGTCCGTATATCATTGGCGGAATATCCTTGATGGCGAAACCGTGGATCCATCTATCTCTCCAAAATAGAACTTTGTCTCCATCTCCTACCTGGATCCTCACAAGACTATCAAAAACCTGACGTGCTTCCTTGTCTTCTACCATCTTGATTCCCTACCATGGCCTTGCCGGGTCCATCCTATGGAGCCACTCCCACCGCACTCTGAGAGCAAGGGCGTGTACCTGCAGATCCGGAATGCCCAGGCCCCCAAAACATGTCGGTCTACAGATTGTGTTCCATGCCACGAGGCATTGACCTCCGTTCACCTTGTCTTTGCCAGCCCAGAAAAAAGCACGCATCCATTGATTGATTTCCTCAAACACCCAATTTGGGGCATCCATGACCATGAAGTGGTGGATGGGTCTTGCCGCAACCATTGACTTGACCAGGATTAGTCTTCCTGGCTTCTGAATAAGCCCCTTCTGCCACGCCGGAATAAAGTTCTTGGCAGCGTTCAGCATAGGTTGCCATTGAGCTCTCGTGAGCTGCTTGATGGCGAGTTGTAATCCTAGGTACTTGCAAGGGAATTCGCCAATGTTGCAGTTCAGCATGGATGCGACTCTTTGCTGCTCGCATTGCCCGCCCCTGATGACAATGGCTGAGGACTTGTTGTAGTTTACATGCAGACCCGAGGCAGTCCCAAAGATGTGCAGAATGTTGTGTACATAGTCTAGATCACCCAGAGTCGGCTTGATGAAAAGCTCCACGTCATCAGCAAACACCAAGAGGCGTTGCGTGGCCTGGACGCCCGTGAACAAGCTGAGCACTCCCTCCTCCGTGGCCTTAGCAATGGTTTTAGTCAGCGCGTCAATGGCGATCACAAATAGAAGCAGCGAGACGGGATCCCCTTGACGAAGGCCTTTTTCATGGACAAAACTTTTGCCCGGCACTCCATTGACTACCACCTTCGTGTTAGCTGTCCGCAGCAAGATAGCAATCCATGCCATCCATTTTCTTCCAAACCCTTTGCTACGCATGACCTCAAAGAGAAAAGGCCAAGTTAGCGAATCAAAAGCCCTGGTAATGTCCAACTTCAAGAACACTCCTTGCTCCTTCCGGGCATGTATCTTCCTAGCAATCTGTCTCACAAGCAGGAAGTTATCGTGCAAGTTTCTGCCCCTGATGAATGCTGATTGGTTGACCTCCATGATATCCTTCATCCTTCTCCTCGCCCGGTTAGCCAGCATCTTAGCAAAAAGCTTGGCTGCACTATGTGTGAGGCTAATGGGTCTATAGTCACCGATCTCCTCAGCATCTGACCTCTTAGGGATAAGAATGATCTGAGCTCGATTAAGCTTCCCAAAGCCTCTCCCATCTTCCACAAACAACTTGAGCAAGACAGCCATGATGTCATGTTTAATAATCGGCCAAGCATGCTTGTAGAACTCAGTTGTAAACCCATCCGGGCCGGGTGCGCGGTCAGCAGGCAGCTCTTTGATGGTGCTCCATGCTTCCTCCTCGGTGAAGATCATCTCGAGCTCCTGGAGATTGCTAGCCTTCATGCCAATGAAACTCATATCCAGGTCAGCCTCTCTCTCCTTCGCCGAGACAAGCAGCCGCTCATAGGCCTCCCCAAAGATCTCTTCTTTTCTCTGTTGTTCCGTGATGATTTCGCCATTGTGCTTGATATGGGGTATGAAGTTCTTGGTCCTACGCCCATTCGCCACTGCCTGGAATAGCTTGGTGTTGGCATCCCCTTCATGGATCCATCTCAGTCTAGAACGCTGGCGCTCGATCGTTCTCTCCAGCGAGGCATGCCCTAGTAGCGCCAACTTCAAAGTTCTCATCAGCCACAGCTCTTCCGGCGTTAGCAGCCTTCCTTCTTGCGCTCTATCCATCTTCCTGATCACATAGTTGGCGATCGCCATTTGGACTTTGATATTGCCAACTTTCCGCTGCCCCCAGGCTTGCAAGGCAGTAGCTGTATTGCGCATAAGTGCGTCCAACCTTTTGTAAGGGTCAACAATCGCGGGGTCGCATACCCAGGCCTCTCTAACAACCCGCTCGAACCCCTCAAGATTCATCCAAAAAGTTTCAAAACGGAATCCCCGCTTGGGGCAGAATGGCGCCGACGTCGAGATGTGCAAAGGTGCATGATCGGACACGTTAGTGGAAAGAGCTTGAAGAAGGTTATCTAGGAAAGAGAGTTCCCAATCCACCGACACCAAAACCCTATCGATCTTGGTCATTACCGGGTTGTCCCGCTCATTCGACCATGTGAATCTTCTCCCATGCATGTATACCTCTTTCAACTCATTGTCATCAACAAACTCTCAGAATTTGCCCATGACATGCCTATTGAGATTGTTGTTGTTCTTCTCCCCAGCTCTAAGGACCATGTTAAAGTCCCCCAACACCATCCACGACCCATGACAAGTCGTATGTCTAGCCTGCAGATCCCTTAGAAATTTCCGCTTTGGCGCATCGTCTTGTGGCTCGTAGACCATAGAAAACCACCAGTCCGAACCGTCTCTATTGTGCACTTGCCCTGTTATGAAGTTGGCATCGTATGCAAAATTGTCCACATCCATGACCATGCTATCCCATGCTAGCAAAATACCCCCTCTAGTGTCAGACGCCGGCGAATAAACAAAGCCGTCCAAAGATGAACCAATGCATTGCATAGCCATGAAACGGTCAATTACATTTAGCTTAGTCTCTTGAAGACACACTATGTTAACTCTGGCTGCCACCACAAACTCCCTAACTGCCTTCCTCTTGGCTGGATTGTTGAGGCCTCTCACGTTCCAGCACAACACTTGTGGGTGTAGATCCATGGAAACAGCTAACAGCACACCACCTTCCTGGCCACACTAGGCCGCTGTGATCATCGTGCACTCGCTTGCCCTAAGCTCCTCCCGCGATGGCACCACCTTGCCGAACAAAGCGGCGATCACCTTCACATGTTGTTCCCTTAGCGGCGAGTCAAACAGCTCCTGTAACTCGATGACCATGGCGTCATCCACCTCCAAGTCCGCTGGAACCAGACCAAGTGCCTTCATAAGGACGTTTTCCGCTTGTGTGACTCTATTGCCTTTGCTCTCCGGCGCTCTCTTGGAGCCACGCGTGGTTCGACGAGGCGTGAACGGATTCGCATCTGGGCGCAAGGACGTGGCCTACACTTCTCTGAACAGGGGTGGGGCGAGCTTCTTCACCAGTTGGGAGCAAAACCACTTCATCTTCGCATATGCTTGAGCCTCAGGTCCTGTCATGCCCCCTCCTTCCTCGACCGGAACAACTAGCGCACCAGAATCCAAGACACTCGGCTGCTCAGAACGCACCCTTAGAGCTCCTGTAGCAACTACGACCCTAGGGATCTGCATGCCGGTTGCATGTGCATGATTCCCATCTACAGGGCCCACCATGAACAGCAACCTCGGCCCTCTAGCACGGCCCCATCTGCCGAGACCGCATAGGCTGTCATCCCCAAGGAGCTGGCCCCCACCACATGCATCCCACAAGGCACATGACAACATTATTGGCCTCAGGTGCGATCCGGTCGCGTCCTTATCCAGAGAAGCCCCCACCTCTGCGGGCTCCACCTGATCAGCCCACCTCTGGTTGGCCGGCACCGTCGTCGAGGAGAGCAACGTCTCAATCCCGGCCCCCACATGCCTCGGCTCGATCGTGGGAGAGCGCGTGACAGACACGCCATCCCGGGCCTCCTCGGGATTGCCCACATCCGTAGTGGTGGCACCCACTACCATTGCCTCCAATTGGCCACCAACTGCCGCAGTGGTGGCCCCCTTCTCCATCGGGTCGAGCGCGTGGCTCTCATCACCCGGTGCAGCCATCTTGGGAATCCCATCCCCCTATCCACGCCCAACCGTCATCTCCTCCCCGCCTCCCACCGAAGGCCCAATGATTGGAGCCCCATCCCGAGACTGCAACTGATCAGTGCCCTGGCTGCTGGCACGTGGTGAGTTCAAAATTTGAACTGGCCCTCCAAACCCCGTCCTCCCTCCAATCCGGTCAAAAGCCGACACCCGAGTCGTCAGCCTATCCATGACGTGCATGGCGGGCCCCATGCACGACTGGTGCTTTTCGGTCACCATGGGAGGAATCCTCCATCCCGCCGAGCCCGGCGGCGCGTCCGTGCCCGCACTGGCGACATGCCGGCCGCCCTGATCGGCACCACCGTGCCCATGGATGTTGTCTCCGCGCAGATCACGCACTCCAAACTACCACCCAAAACGCCTTGTTGATGAACCGCCCCTCATGCTCGGCTTCGAATCCGGGATAGCACTCAGCCCGCTGCTCGATGACCTGCCAAGGAACCATCACTCATCGCCATCCGGGAAGGAGGTGACCGCGTCCAGGTGGATAAGAATCTTATACTGCAGCGTCTTTGGCTGGTGCATCTGCCTCTGCTCCTCCGGCTCTGGAATAGCCAGCCACTGTCGAGTAGGGATGCTCTCCGGGTCTGCCATCCACGCCGTAAGCTTGAACGAGTCCATGTTGTCGCGCGAGGACGTCTCTGGCGCAACAGCCTCGATGATGCAGACGCCCCCAGCAGCCTCTCAACCACATCCAGCTCCCAAGCGGGGGGGGGGGGGGTTCCTTCAAGCTCCAAGCACACCTGGAATCTCATGGTCGCGAACACAACCCGAGACTGACAAATCCACTACCTGAATGAAAGACGCACCCTGCGATGAACCAGAATTGGGCACACGCTAACTTGATGACCCACAAGTGTAGGGGATCTATCGTAGTCCTTTCGATAAGTAAGAGTGTTAACCCCAACGAGGAGCAGAAGGAAATGACAAGCGGTTTTCAGTAAGGTATTTTCTACAAGCACTGAAATTGTCGATAACATATAGTTTTGTGATAAGATAATTCATAACGGGTAACAAGTAACAAAAATAAATAAGATGCAGCAAGGTGGCCCAATCCTTTTTGTAGCTAAGGACAAGCCTGGACAAATTCTTATATGAATGAAAACGCTCCCGAGGACACATGGGAATTATCGTCAAGCTACTTTTTATCACGCTCATATGATTCGCGTTTGTTACTTTGATAATCTGATATGTGGGTGGACCGGTGTTTGGGTGCTGCCCTTCCTTGGACAAGCTGTAACGCCCCGAGTCCGATGCGCCAGGTGTCTTCCAGTCATTCGTCGTTGTTGCCATGTCATTTGTTTGCGTGTTGCATTTTGCCATGTCATCATGTGCATTTCATCTGCATGTTTTTCAAAACTTGCATCCGTTCGGGTCTTCCCCGTTTCTCTCCGTTGTCCGTTCGGAGCCCAGACACACCCGCACGCACCCACGACACCCCCGAAATATTATTTTTATAAGCGGCATAAAAATGTTCTCGGAATGGGGTGAAAGTTGGCATGCGGTCTTATTATAGTGTAGGTAGGCCGCCTGCCAAGTTTCGTCGCATTCGAAGTCCGTTTGATAGCCCAACCATTAAACATATAGCGGTACCACTGCCGGTACCTTCGTCGGACGTTTCGGTCTTCGAAACTGCCGTCGGGCTGCACTTCTCTTCTCTCCCGTCAGCCCAAGCCCTCTCTTCACAGCCCACTAATCCCTCCTAGGCCCAGCCTAACCCCCCCTCACGTCTGGAACCATCCGATCGAGATCGTAGGGCTCCAACCCCCCCTAAACCCCCTAACCCTAGCCCACTTCCATATATATATACCCCCATGCCAAATTTGGCTAACCCTACCCTTCCCCTACCTCCTGCCGCAGCCACCTACCTACCTCCTCAA
>NC_057807.1:124980875-125076485 GCF_018294505.1 Triticum aestivum | reverse complement strand
CCCTCTCCCCCACTGCCACTTGGCGCCGTCCAACGGGTCAGCGCCGCCGTCCCAGCCGCCCGGAGCCAACCAGGGGCGGCCACATGCCCCTCCAGCGCCCCGTCCGCCACGGGCCCGCTAGAGCCCATCTGAGGCCCGCGAGGCCCGGATCCCGCCGCCGTTCGCCCGAGGCTCCCTGGAGCACCCCGCAGCCCCGAGCCTCCCATCGCCCACGCCTCCCGCGACCCTGCCGGCGACCAAGCGCCGCCTCCCCTGCCCGTGACCCCCTTCTCCTTCCTCCCGTCATCTCTCTCACGATCTCCCTCCCTCTCTTTCTTACTCTGTGTTGCGTACAGGGAACCACCGCCGCCGTCGCACTAGACGCCATCACCGCCTGACCACACCGCCACCGGAAATGGATCCGGCCTCCTCGTATCTCCCCGTCCCCGCACTCCACGTCGCTCGCCGGAGCTCCTGCGGTCGCGCCGCCGCCGTTGACCCGCGGCCCGTCCAGATCAGGACAACCACGTCCAGCCCAGGCCCTGACCGTCAAACCAAACACGCCCCCGATCCCGCACCGACTCGTCCCTGGGATCCCGTCGTCCAGTTTTTTCGCTAGGTATAAATTGGTCGTCCCAGATTTTCAACATCAAGTGCATATGTTTGACATGCCATAACTTGATGCTCGGTGCTCCGATTTGCATGCATAATATGTCAAAATGTTCATCTCAGAGTGCTCTTCATGATGGAGTAGTTTGCATGCATGTTCATGTTCATATTGATGCCTTAATCTTTGTTGCAAAACTGCTATGTGATATGAACTGCTGGAATCTGCTGATTGTCAACATCATTTGTGCCTCTTGTGAGTGCCACAACTTTTTCTCTGTTGATGCTATGGTGATGATCTTAATATGCACATGTTCTTCTCTTCATGCTATACATGTTGGTGTGCTTTGCATTCATGTTAAGGTGCATCTTGATATCTTAATCCCTATTGCAAAAGTGCATGTTGTTGTTAACTGCTGAAAACTGCTGTAACTTGCTGATTTGTCATTTTTGTTGCCTTTTGTGTGTGCATCCTATGAGCATGATGTCTACACGTTTTAGGAGCATATTTTTACAGGGGTGCAACCCATGTATTTTTATATTTCCTATAGTGAGTGCATCAAGCTTGTGAAGTGGGCTACTTGCTGTTAGCTTTCTGTCAATGCTGAATCTGTCATATCATGTTGCCATGTTTACTTGATGCTACCAATTAATCCATACACAATCTGGAGATGCTTAGTTGACATGTTTTGTTTTCTATGTTATGATCTACCATGCCATGCCTTTTGATGCCCTATATATGTCCTGTAGCATGTGCTTGGGACAATTGCATTTTTACCCCTAGTTGGTTCCTACCCACGGGTTTTGCCCTTACTTTCCGAGCTTGCTCAGTTTTGCCCTTACTTTTTCCATCGAGGTCCCTCAAATGCCCTTTGACCGTTTGACCAAACTTTGAAAATTCATACGAACTCAGAAAAATGCAAATAAGATATCAAAATGTTCAGATAAACATTACCTTTATGGGCATATCATTTGCATTCAGGAAAAAATCATTGTTTAAACTACCCGAGGTAATTAATGTTACTAACATTATTAAAAATAAATAGGTATAAACAATATTTTTTTTCATAAAATAAAAATTACATGCAAATGTAGGTGATGTTTTCTGAACATCCTGATAACTTATTTGCATTTTTCTGAGTTTGTATCAACTTGTTATGAAATGCTCTAACGACTTTGACCATTATTTGGAAACTTCATAACAAGTTGATACGAACTCAGGAAAATGCAAATAAGGTATCAGGATGTTCAGAAAACATCACCTACATTTGCATATAATTTTTCTTCACGAAAAAAATTGTTTATACCTATTTATTTTTAATAATGTTAATAACATTAATTACCTCGGGTAGTTTAAACGATGCTTTTGTCCTGAATGCAAATGATATGCCCATGAAGGTAATGTTTATATGAACATTTTGATATCTTATTTGCATTTTTCCGAGTTCATATGAATTAGTTATGAATTTTCAAAGTTTTGGTCAAACGGTCAAAGGGCATTCGAGGGACCTCGATGGAAAAAGTAAGGGCAAAACTGAGCAAGCTCGAAAAGTAAGGGCAAAACCCGTGGGTAGGAACCAACTAGGGGTAAAAATGCAATTATCCCATATTATATTGGTCTCAACATTTATGGGAGTACCTGAGATATAATGTTTGATTCTTTGACCGTTTACCACCTTCGAATTTGTGCCTTCAGCATTGTTGATTTTGATGGCACCGGAATGATAGAACTCCTTGATAACGTATGGACCTTCCCATTTAGAGAGAAGCTTTCCTGCAAAAAATCTTAAATGAGAGTTGTGTAGCAAAACATGATCACCTACATTAAACTCACTCTTTTGTATCCTTTTGTCATGCCACCTCTTAACCTTCTCTTTAAACAACTTGCCATTCTCATATGCTTGGGTTCTCCATTCATCAAGTGAGCTAATGTTAAATAACCTCTTCTCACCGGCAAGTTTGAAATCATAATTGAGCTCTTTAATAGCCCAATATGCCTTATGTTCTAGCTTAGGAGGTAAGTGACATGCTTTTCCATAAACCATTATATATGGAGACATACCCATAGGATTCTTATAAGCAGTTCTATAAGACCACAAAGTATCATCAAGTTTCTTAGACCAATTCTTTCTAGATCTATTAACAGCCTTTTGCAAAATTAATTTAATCTCTCTATTCCTCAATTCTACTTGACCACTAGACTGAGGATGATATGGAGATGCGATTCTATGGTTAACATCATACTTAGCAAGCATTTTACAGAAAACACCATGAATAAAGTGTGAACCACCATCAGTCATTAAATATCTAGGTACTCTAAACCTCGGAAAAATAACTTCTTTAAGCATCTTAATAGAAGTGTTATGATCAGCACTACTAGTTGGAATAGCCTCTACCCACTTAGTAATGTAATCAACAGCAACTAAAATAAGTGTATACCCATTAGAGGAAGGAAAAGGTCCCATATAATCAAAGCCCCAAACATCAAATGGTTCAATAACAAGTGAATAGTTCATAGGCATTTCCTGATGTCTACTAATATTACCAATTCTTTGGCATTCATCACAAGATAAGACAAACTTACGGGCATCCTTAAAGAGAGTGGGCTAGTAGAACCCGGATTGCAATACCTTATGTGCAGTTCTATCTCCAGGGTGGTGCCCTCCGTAAGCCTCGGAGTGGCACTTGCGTAGGATCTGTTCATGTTCATGCTCAGGTACACAACGTCTAATAACACCATCTACACCTTCTTTATAAAGGTGTGGATCATCCCGAAAGTAGTGTCTTAAATCATAGAAAAACTTTTTCTTTTGTTGGTATGTGAAACTAGGTGGTATAAATTTAGCAACAATATAATTCGCATAATCAGCATACCATGGAGTATTACGAGAAGCATTTATGACATTTAATTGCTCATCAAGAAAGCTATCATCGATAGGCAGTGGGTCATCAAGAACATTCTCTAACCTAGACAAGTTGTCCGCAACGGGGTTCTCAGCTCCCTTTCTATCAATAATATGCAAATCAAATTCTTGTAGCAAGAGAACCCATCTAATAAGTCTAGGTTTAGCATCTTTCTTTTCCATAAGATATTTAATAGTAGCATGATCAGTGTGAACAATTACTTTAGAATCAACAATATAAGGTCTGAACTTATCACATGCAAATACAACTGCTAAAATTTCTTTTTCAGTGGTAGCATAATTTCTCTGGGGACTGTCTAGACTTTTACTAGCATACTGAATAACATTTAATTTCTTATCAACTCTTTGTCCTAGAAGAGCACCAACAACATAATCACTAGCATCACACATAATTACAAAAGGCAAGTTCCAATCAGGTGGATGAACAACAGGAGCAAAAATCAAGGCTTCTTAAGTATTTCAAATGTTCTACACAATCATCATCAAAAATAAAAGGGACATATTTTTGCAAGAGATTAGTGAGAGGCCCGGAAATTTTAGAGAAGTCATTAATAAAACTCCTATAGAAGCCATCATGACCAAGGAAACTTCTTATACCTCTGATATCTTTAGGACACAACATCTTTTCAATAGCATCTACTTTAGCTTTATCAAATTCAATACCTCTTTCAGAAATTTTATGCCCCAGGACAATGCCTTCATTAACCATAAAGTGGCACTTTTCCCAATTCAAGACAAGATTAGTTTCTTCACATCTCTGCAAAACTCGATCAAGGTTGCTTAAGCAATCATCAAAATAAGTTCCATAAACGGAGAAATCATCCATGAAAACCTCAACAATCTTTTCATAAAAGTCAGAGAATATAGCAATCATACATCTTTGAAAGGTAGCAGGTGCATTGCATAAACCAAAAGGCATACATCTATAAGCAAAGGTGCCAAAAGGGCAAGTAAAAGTAGTTTTCTCTTGACCCTCTTTTGACACAGGTATTTGAGAGAAATCAGAATAACCATCTAGAAAACAAAAATGAGTATGTTTGGATAGTCTTTCTAGCATTTGATCAATAAAAGGTAGAGGGTAATGATCTTTTCTAGTAGCTTTATTTAATTTGTGAAAATCAATTACCATTCTATAACTTGTAACAATTCTTAGTGGAATCAATTCATTCTTATCATTAGGAAAAATAGTGATACCTCCTTTCTTAGGGACGCAATGAACATGACTTACCCATTGACTATCAGTAATAGGTTAAATTATACCTGCCTCCAGAAGCTTTAGTATTTCATTTCTTACCACTTCTTTCATCTTGGGATTTAACCGTCGTTGATGATCAACAACTAGTTTAGCATCTTTCTCCAATTTAATTTTGTGCTGACATAGAGTGGGACCAATGCCCTTAAGATCATCAAGAGTATATCCAATAGCGGCATGATGCTTCTTCTGAGTTTTCAATAATTTCTTTTCTTCATGCTTTGAAAGGTTAGCACTAATAATAACAGGATATATCTTATTTTCATCAAGATAAGCATATTTTAGAGTATCAGGTAATTGTTTAAGCTCAAACACGGGATCACCCTTGGGTGGAGGAGGATCCCCAAGGATTTCAACAGGCAAATTGTATTTCAGAATAGGTCCTTGATTAAAGAATACATCATCTATTTCCCTTCTTTCATTCATAAACATATCATTTTCATGGTCTAGCAATATTGTTCTAGAGGATCAGCAGGAGGCATGGCAATTGAAGCAAGACCAATAATTTCATCCTTACTAGGCAATTCTTTATCATGATCTTTCTCGCAGTCTATCTTAGCATTAACGGTATTCAAGAAGGGTCTACCAAATATAATGGGACAAAAATTATCTTGTGGGGAAGCAAGGATAAGAAAATCAATAGGATATTTTATCTTCCCGCACAAGACTTCAACATCTCTAACAATCCCAATTGGTGATATAGTATCTCTATTGGCAAGCTTAATAGTAACATCAATATCTTCTATCTCAGCTGGTGCAATGTCATTCATAATTTCTTTATATAAGGTATAAGGTATTGCACTCACACTAGCACCCACATCACATAAGCCATGATAACAATGATCTCCTATTTTAACAGAAACAACGGGCATGCCAATAACAGGTCTATGTTTATCTTTGATATCGGGTTTGGCAATTCTAGCAGCTTCATCAAAGAAATAAATAACATGCCCATCAATATTATCAACCAAGAGATCTTTAACCATAGTAATACTAGGTTCAACTTTAATTTGCTCAAAGGGTTTGGGTGTTCTAATATTACTTTTGTTGACTACAGTTGAAGCTTTAGCATGATCATTTATTCTAACAGGGAATGGTGGTTTCTCAATATAAGTAGTAGGAACAATAGGATCAACATTATAAGTAATAGTTTCTTCTTCAACTTTAATGGGTTCAACTACTTTAACTTCAATGGGAGGATGATATTTAAACCACTTCTCCTTAGGGAGATCAACATGAGTAGCAAAATATCATGATGAACCTGATGCATAGGATAAAACTTCTGATGAAATTCCAATTTCAATCGGTTATAGTTCCATGATCCAATATCATCCAATAGCATATACCATGTCAATGCCATTTCCTTCAAAGATAAAGGGAAGACCTTCTTCTTGACAACATCCTCGGGGAAACCTGCAAGCTTAAATAATCCACAAACTTCATCCACATAGATTATGTGCATATCAAGATGTAATGTTCCATCTCCTGCATAAGGATTAGCTAGCATTTTCTCTATCATACCCAAAGCAATTTCATAATAAATATTTTAAGTAGGTGCAGTAGGTTGAGGAGCAACTCTTTGATCTTTTGGTCGAGGTGAAGATACCCCGAACAAGCCCCTCAAAGGATTATTTTCCATAGTAACAAGTGACAGTAAATTTCAGCACACTATATAAATGTTTCCTTACCAAAGGCGCTTCACTCCCCGGCAACGGCGCGAGAAAAGAGTCTTGATGACAGAAGGAAATGACAAATGGTATTCAGCAAAGTATTCTCTGCAAGCACTGAAATTATCGGTAACAGATAGTTTTGTGATAAGATAAATCATAATGGGTAACAAGTAAATAAAGTAACTAAGGTGCAGCAAGGTGGCCCAATCCTTTTTGTAGCAAAGGACAAGCCTGGACGAACTCTTATATAAAGCAAAGCGCTCCCGAGGACACATGGGAATTGTTGTCAAGTTAGTTTTCATCATGCTCATATGATTCGCGTTCGTTACTTTGACAATTTGATATGTGGGTGGACCGGTGCTTGGGTGTTGCCCTTCCTTGGACAAGCCTCCCACTTATGATTAACCCCTCTCGCAAGCATCCGCAACTACAAAAGAAGAAATAAGGTAAATCTAAACATAGCATGAAACATATGGATCCAAATAAGCCCCTTACGAAGCAACACATAAACTATGGTTTAAGCTTTTGTCACTCTAGCAACCCATCATCTACTTATTACTTCCCAATGCCTTCCCCTAGGCCCAAATAATGGTGAAGTGTCATGTAGTCGACGTTCACATAAGACCACTAGAGGGAAGATAACATACATCTCATCAAAATATCGAACGAATACCAAATTCACATGATTACTTATAACAAGACTTCTCCCATGTCCTTAGGAACAAACGTAACTACTCACAAAGCATATTCATAATCATAACCAGAGGAGTATTAATTATCATTAAGGATCTGAAAATATAATCTTCCACCGGATAAACCAACTAGCATCAACTACAAGGAGTAATCAACACTACTAGCAACCCACAGGTACCAATCTGAGGTTTTAGGACCAAGATCGAATACAAGATATGAACTAGGGTTCGAGAGGAGATGGTGCTGGTGAAGATGGTGATGGAGATTGACCCCATCTTAATGAGAGGATCGTTGGTGATGACGATGGCTTGGATTTCCCCCCTCCCGGAGGGATGTTTTCCCGGCAGAACAGCTCTGCCAGAGCCCTAGATTGGTTCTGCCTAGGTTCTGCCTCGAGACGGCGGTGCTTCATCCCGAAAGCTTCCTTCTGATTTTTTTTCCAGGTCAAAACACACCATATAGCCAAAGATGGGCACCGGAGGCCTGCCAGGGGCCCCACAAGGTCGGGGGGGGGGCAGGGGGTAGGGCGCGTCCTCCACCCTTATGGCTGGCTGGTGGCCCCCTCTGGTATTTTATTCGCCCAATATTTTTTATATATTCCAAAAACATGCTCCATGAAGTTTTAGGACTTTTGGAGTTGTGCATAATAGGTCTCCAATATTTGCTGCTTTTCTAGTCCAGAATCCCAGCTGCCGGGATTCTCCCTCTTCATGTAAACCTTATAAAATAAGAGAGAAAAGGCATAAGTATTGTGATATAATGTGTAATAACAGCCCATAATGCAATAAATATCAATATAAAAGCATGATGCAAAATGGACGTATTGTCAGTGGTGCTGGATGAATCAAATCGGTGGGGCCGAGTTTGACTTTTAGGTTAGGACATATTTGGATTTGAGAAAGTGGTTGAGGGCTTTGGAGCATATCACTAAGCATTTTGAGCAAGTAGACCATTAAGCAACACCTCATCCCTTTTGAATAGTATTGGTTTTTCCTATGGACTCAATGTGATCTTGGATCACTAAAATAGAAATGAAGAGTCTTGATCTTTTGCCAATATTTGTCCTTAGCATTTTGAGGGGTCCACATATCTAGTCCATGCCATGCCAATCATTGAACTTTCTGAAATAATCAACTTGAAAGGATATTAGTTCAATGAGCTATATGTTTTTATGAATTATCAAAACCACCCGGGGGTTAGTTGCACTTTCAATCTCCACATTTTTGGTAATTGATGACAACATACAGATCAAAGCTTCGACAAATGATAATAAGAACGAAATGTATCGTCGCTTTGAGAAGTATGTGATGCAAGAGATCCCCCTAAATTTGTGCATTATTTATGATTTTCTTTTGAATGCAAAAGCACAATCAATTAGGATCATGGGTTACTCTTCCATGTCACATACATCTTGGTGGAGCGCTCAAAATGATAGAATATAAATAGCACGCACTCATCACCAAGACAAATATGATTGATCATACACAAGTGATAAGATAATATCATCCAAGCACACATATTAAAGCATAATATGATCAACCACATGATCATAAGAGTACCTCACACAAGCACAAATAAGTAGCAAGACACAAGCAAATAAGTAGCAAGAGAGACAAATAAAAAGCAAAACACACACACACACACACACTCTCAGTCTATGATCTATACACTTTCTTCCCCTTTGGCAACAAGTTACCAGAAAGCTCAAAAATGCATAGTGCTATACGGCACTCTAAGCACGATCTCCGGGAGCTCCAGAGTGCGAAGATGGCATGGAGACGACAACATCTGTAAAGACTTCGGCTGATGTCTGAGGAACTGGAGGGGTTGCCACTGGAGGGGCAACTGAGGCTGTGGCTGCATGTGTTAGAGTTGTGGCCCTTGTGTCACTGATTGGCACAGCTGCAGACCTTTGTGCTCTAGGCACTCTCTGATAAGCATCTGTTGTAGATCTTCCTCTCCTCTGCTTCTTCTTGGAGTTGCTCAACTGCAGTCTGAATCTCTATGACATTCAAGTCTAGATCATAAAACTTTGTTCCAATGATTCTCTCAAGACTTTCTTAGTTTTGAGTCAGGGTGGTTAGTCCTTTCTCAATCCTTACTATGGCTTCAAGCAGATAGCTGAGCTGGTCCTGCTTGGTCTTGAGATTTGCATCTTGGAAATCTTTTCTACCTTTGCCTTCTCTCTTCTCCTGAGCCTCTACAGATGTAGGATGTGAGGCATCCATGAAAACTATGTTGTCCTCAAAATTTGGCCTCAAGGGAAGGTGCTCTCTATCTAGCAGATACATGCATGTGCCCACCTTGGAATTGATGCATCTGAATGTGTGGGGCATAGCCACATGATCTCTTCTGATCAGCTGCAGTCCTCTTAACTGTTTCAACTATCAAGGTCATCACCTTGAACTTCTCTAGCACATAAAACATATGTAGCAAGTTGATTGAATGCCCTCTGATCATCCTATCATCTCTAGACTTGGGCAACAAAGTGTGCCTCATAATAGTGTTGATGGTTGGTAGTCCTGACAGTAGATAGTAAACTGAGCTAAATTTGTGTGTGTCCAAGGCATCGTCTGGTATCTCCTTGTACATGTGTGCCATGGAGTTGTGGCCTTTCCTGGGCTTTGCATAGACATCAGTGTCATCATCAGCTTCTGCAGGAGCATGGATTAGCTCAGCCCACTCAGCAATGGAAGATTGGTACCTAGTACCCTCTGTCATCTAGACAATCTTGCCATCTGGGTAGAAATGGGCAGTGGAATAGAATTGCATCACCATCTCATCATTCCATTTTGTCAACTTATGACCCAGAAAAGTATCAACTCCATTCATTCTGAAGCTCTCATGAACTCCAGGAAAGTGGTCTTCATTGTCATCAATGAAAGTCCAATCGACCCACTTCATGTCACTGACTATGGGCTTCTTGTCCAGGAGAAATGTCTCATAGAAGTCCTGTTGTTCCTTGGTGCGGAACCTGTAATCCACAGCAGTCCTTCTCCTTGTGGCATAAGGATCTGTTTGCCTCCATAGTCTGAGACCTGCATCTTTCCTCAACTTCATGTTTTCAGCAATGGGATAGTTGTCATCATGATCAGGTATCTTGGGCTTGAGTTTTCTAAGCACTTGGGGCTCTTCCTCTTCTTCAACTTCAGGCACTGGGGCCTTGTTCTTCTCTGTAGTAGGGATGTTCCTGGTAGATCTGTTGGGTGCATATTGCTTTGGAGCTTGAGTAGAAGACTTGGGAGCAGTCTTGGGCTTGGATGGGGCAACCCTAGACTTAATTGCATCACCCATAAGTTTCTATGTCTTAGGTGGAGGTGCAGGAACTTCTTCATCTTCTTCATCTTCATCAGACTCCTTCATCATAGAAGGTTTTCCAATAACTCTAGCCATGGTCTTCTTGACCCTTTCCTTTCTCTTCTTGCCTCCAGTAGCCTCTTCTTCATTTGATTTCAAGGTTTCAAGTGTTGAGGCCCTGGCTTTGGACATAGGCTTTCTGTGAGCAGGAGCCTTCACTTTCATGTCTGGCTTGATGCCAGCAGCAACAACAACTTGTTCTTTATTGATCAACTTCTTCTTGGAAGTGACCACTTCATCAACCACAAAATCTTCACCTTTAGATTCTGAGTTTCTTTTCCTCCCATGCCTAGTTGCAGCCTTAGACAAGTTGCTTGGGGTGCTTCTGCTACCCTCATCAAAAGTGTTGTTGGAGGGACTAGTGCCCTCACTGAGATTCTAGTGCTCCTCTCACCTGTTCTGACTGTCACTTTGGTCTGACATCTCTAACACTGAAAGCTGACCCTGTGAATAGATAGGTTGAGATGGAGTAGATAAGTATCACAAAGCACAACCTTTTTTCCAAAACAAATGAGTCAAAAACTTAGTTTTAGTTTTCTACAGAAAGCATTTTGGAGCTACCGATATTACCAACTCGGTGACACCGAAGCAGCTATGGAGTCTAAACATGCAAGATCGGTCAGACCGATATGTAGTTCATTGACTCTGAGTTGCTAGGGTTTCATAGAGAAATGAACTCGGTCACACCGATTGGTATGTTTCGGTCAGACCGAAAAATACTTGTGCTATGGCCCGAGCCAAATCGGCGAGACCGAAATCCTAATATCGGTCGGTCCGAGATGAGTTCTGCGGAAACCTAAACCTAAATTTTGCATCAAATCTAATCTAACGGAGTTTGCAGTGGATAGAGTTCTCTCAATCGTGGCAAGAATACAAGCATTGATCTTTGTACTAGGAATCAGAGTTGGGGATGCACAAAGAGATGGGTTCATACCCTAACTTGGTGATGAACCCGCTATGGCGACAATGGAAGTGAAGATTCCCATTGACAACAGGGAAAACCAATGGCAGGGGGTCGTAGGCAATGAGGAGACAATTCGGAGACCTTTAGTCGGCAGAGCTGGATAGGCGCGGGCGAAGCGTTTGGATGAATTTCCAAATTTTCAGCCTGTGGGTATATATATCCAGACTCTACCGGTGTGACCGAGTGGAACGACTCGGTGGCACCGAGATGCAGAATCGCAAGCGATTGCTGCAATTCGGTGTGACCGAAGGGTTCAAATTGGTTGCACTGAGATTAAAACCTAGATCGACTTAATGAACTCGGTATGACCGAATGGGATGGATCGGTCAGACCAAAATGCACTAAGAAGTTTTGGAAATTAAGCCCTTAACGGATCGGTGACTCCGAGTGCTCCTCACCCGGAGGGTCCGAGTTCGACTTGTTCAAACTTTGTGATGTAGCATGAATAGAGTTTGAGATGAGAAAGAGCATAGATAGCTAGAGGGAGTTCTCGGGCATTCTTGTCCATCTATTTGGCAAAAAGAAAAGCCAAACAAACAAAGCAACAAATGGATGTCCTTGATTGGAAAAATATGCAATCAACTTGCTCACAATAAGATAGCAAATAAAATATGTGACAAAGCATGCACAAACACTCTAGCATCTACCAAGCAATGTGCGATGACTAGGTCATCTATATATGAGTATATTGACTGCGGAGTCAAATGAGAGCATTTGATCGTAGGTCATACTCATTGTTTAAGCACAAGTGGGGTTACTGATACGTCTCCAACGTATCTATAATTTTTGATTGTTTCATGCTATTATATTACCCATTTTGGATGTTTATGGGCTTTGTTTTACACATTTATATCATTTTTGGGACTAACCTACTAACCGGAGGCCCAACCTGTATTGCTGTTTTTTTGTGCCTATTTCAGTATTTCGAAGAAAAGGAATATCAAACGGAGTCCAAACGGAATGAAACCTTTGGGAGCGTGATTTTTGGAACGAACGTGATCCAGAGGACTTGGAGTGCAAGTCAAGAAGTAGTCAAGGCAGCCACGAGAGGGTAGGGTGCCCCCCTATAGGGCACACCCCTGTCTCGTGGGCCCCTCGGGCGGTCACCGACGTACTTCTTCCTCCTATATAAGCCTACATACCCCAAAAACATCCAGAGAGCCAACGAAACACAATTTCCACCATCGTAAGCTTCTGTATCCGCGAGATCCCATCTTGGAGCCTTCGCCAGCGCTCTACCAGATGGGGAATCAACCACAGAGGGCTTATACATCAACACCATAGCCCCTCCGATGAGTTGTGAGTAGTTTACCACAGACCTTCGGGTCCATAGTTATTAGCTAGATGGCTTCTTCTCTCTTTTTGGATCTCAATACAATGTTCTCCCCCTCTCTTGTGGAGATTTATTCGATGTAAACTCTTTTTGCGGTGTGTTTGTCGAGATCCGATGAATTGTGGGTTTATGATCAAGTTTATCTATGAGAAATATTTGAATCTCCTCTGAATTTTTTTATGTATGATTGAGTTATCTTTGCAAGTGTCTTCGAATTATCAGTTTGGTTTGGCCTACTAGATTGATCTTTCTTGCCATGGGAGAAGTGCTTAGCTTTGGGTTCAATCTTGCGGTGTCCTTACCCAATGACAGAAAGGGTTGCAAGGCACGTATTGTATTGTTGCCATCGAGGATAAAAAGATGGGGTTTATATCATATTGCATGAGTTTATCCCTCTACATCATGTCATCTTGCTTAATGCATTACTCTGTTCTTATGAACTTAATACTCTAGATGTAGGCAGGAGTCGGTCGATGTGTGGAGTAATAGTAGTAGATGCAGGCAGGAGTCGGTCTACTTGTTGCGGACGTGATGCCTATATACATGATCATGCCTAGATAATCTCATAATTATTCGCTTTTCTATCAATTGCTTGACAGTAATTTGTTCACCCACCGTAATACTTATGCTATCTTGAGAGAAGCCTCTAATGAAACCTATGGCCTCCGGGTCTATCTCTTATCATATTTGCTTCCAATTTACTTTTATTTGCATCTTTACTTTTTGCATCTATATTATAAAATACCAAAAATATATTTATCTTATCATACTATCTCTATTAGATCTCACTTTTGCAAGTGGTCGTGAAGGGATTGACAACCCCTTTATTGCATAGGTTGCGAGTTCTTTGTTTGTTTGTGTAGGTGCGTGGGACTTTTGAGGAGCCTCCTACTCGATTGATACATTGGTTCTCAAAAGCTGAGGGAAATACTTACGCTACTATTGCTGCATCACCCTTTCCTCTTCAAGGAAAACCAACGCAAGCTCAAGACGTAGCATTTACCACTTTTACATAAAGCATTGTTGTGTTCACACCATTAGAGTTGCTTTAGCCCAATTCTTAGAGCAAAGCTCCCCCTAGATGTGATATCCCCCCTAAGAGGGATGAACTATCCTTGGGTTTTGTCGATGATGACTTCATGCCGGCGTCGAAGATGTAGATGCTCAATGTTGATGTAGATCATTTGGAGCAATCCATTGGAGTTAGTTGCACTTTCAATACCTACATGGGTTAGTCCCACAAGGAACACACAAGGATATCCATAGACATAGAGTGAAATTCACACATGATGTTGTCCATGAAAGCATTAGGTTACCTTCTCCCTTGTCTTACCAACAAGAGGGTTTGTGGCTCCTTGAACTAGTGCAAGATGTGGAACTTGATTGCACTTGTCCTTGCCAAAAGAATATGAGAGAAGTTTATTGGCGGAGTCACCCTCAGGAATTCTCTAATTCTTGTTCTTCGAGATCCACATCATCTTGATGGGAATCCTTGGAGTTGTAGTCAGAACTTGACTAGTCTTCGGAACCCACTTGACCAAGGCCTTAGGAGCTTCTTCAAATGCATCAATCTCCTCTTGAAGCTTGTCCTTGCCTTTTAGCTTGTGGTCTTGTGGTGGAAGATTGTCTTGAGCTTGTGTTCCCTTGAAACAAGTGGGATCATATTTCTCTTGTTGAGGAACAAACTTCGTCTTGGGGTATGTAACGCCCCGGATCCGATGCGCCAAGTGTCTGCCAGTTATTCGCCGTCGTTGCCATGTCATTTTCTTGCGTGTTGCATTTTATCATGTCATCATGTGCATTTCATTTTGCATACGTGTTCGTTTCTTGCATCCGAGCATTTTCCCCGTTGTCCGTTTTGCAATCCGGCGCTCCTATGCCCTCCGGCATTCCCCTTTTCGTCTCCTATTGTGAGTGGGTGTTAAACTTTCTCGGAATGGCCCGAGGCTTGTCAAGTGGCCTCGGTATAACACCGGTAGACCGCCTGTCAAGTTTCGTGCCATTTGGAGGTCGTTTGGTACTCCAACGGTTAACTGGGTAACCGTAAAGCCCCCCTTCTCTTTGCAGCCCAACACCCTTCCAAACTGACCCAAAACCCATCTAAGCCCCCTCCATGCTCTCGGTCGTTCGATCACGATTGCGTGGCCGAAAACTGCTCCTCATTTGGACACTCCTAGCTCCCTCTACCTATATATAAGCCCCTCCCCCGAAATTCTCGCAGTCCAAACCCTAAAAATCGCCCTCCGCCGCCACCGGACATGTCCGCCCGTAGCCGGACGTGTCCGCCGCCGCGCCCCAGCCAATCCGGAGCCGCCACGTGGCCACCCGGCCACCGCGCGCGCCGCCGGCCGCCGAGCCCGTCCCCGGCCCCCGCGGCCCGCGTCCGCCTCCTCCCGCGCCGGCCAGCGCCCGCCGCCGCCCCGCGCTTGCTCCGCCGCGCCTCCGCCGCCGCCGGTGCGCCGCCCGTCGCCGGACCGCGCCGCCGACGACCCTGCTCGCCGCCCGCCGGCGCCCGTCTCCCTCGTCGCCCTCCGCGCCCTCCGGCCGCGCGCCACCCGGCCGTGGCCACCCGGGGCCCCGCGCGCCACCGGCCCCTCGCCGGAGGCCGCCGCCAGGTCGCCGCCCCGCCTCGCTAGGTCGCCGCCCGGCGCCGCTCCTCGGGGTCCGCGCCCGGATCCGGCGAGATCCGGCCGGACCCGCCTCGGATCTGCCTCGCCGGCCTCCTCCCCGGCCATCTCCAGCGTTCCCCACGCCCAACTCCGGCGAGCTCGCACCGCTGCCTCGTTTTCCGCGCCGGGTCAACCCTAGATCCGGAGGTAGAATTCCACTAAGTCCCTGTTTTTTTTGCAATAATCATGCCATGTTTGACCTATTGTATCTCTGCATCTGTAGCTCCATTTTGGGCGTGTAATATGTCAAATTGTTCGTCTCAATGAGTACATCATTTCATTCCATTGCATCATATTCATTTGAGGTCATCTAGATGCCAGAATCATCGTTGGAAGAGTGCTTCATGATGTTTTCTGTTGTTTGTTAACAGAACGAGCTCATTTGTCATTTTTGCCATGATTGATGTGTGCATCCTATGAGGTTGATGTCTACATGTGTTTTGATCTATGTTATGTCTTCTTTATAGTGGTGTATGCCATGTATTTTTGTGATCAATGTGGTGACTAGCACAAGCATGCAAACTAGGCTTCGTGATGTTGCCGATTTTAGTCCCTGTTCTGTTGTTATTGTGATGCCATATAAACTTGATGCTACAGAGAGATCCATGCATATTTTGAGATACTTCAGTAAGGATGTTTTGAACATGAGGTTATTGTCTATCCATTCATGCCCTTGGTTGCAATTATGGAGTAGTCTAGCATGTCATTTTCGTGCTCTACTTTTGCTTCAAAATGTTTCCTGGCAGATTGTTTACTTGTTATTCAATTTGGCCAAGCTTGCTATAGTTGATCCTTGCATGCTATGGACTTGTTCTTGACTTGGTTTGTTTCACAAACATTCCTTCTTGATGATGCTATGCTTATCTTGTCATAAAATGACTTGTGGTGAGTGAATCGAGCTTGTTAAGTAGGGTACATGATGTTGCTGTTTTGCTAGGTTGAATCTGTTATTTCGTGATGCTATATAAACATGTTGCTACTAATCATTCTATGCATAATATGGAGATGTCTACTAAATATGTTTTGACCTACATATCATGCTCTATTGATCCATGCCCCTGGTTGCATTTATAGCTTGCTGTAGCTTGTTGTTATCTTGCTCCAAAGTTGCTTCATAATGTTGCTGTCAGCCTGTTTACATTAAGTTCAGTTGTTTCCATGATTGTTGCTAGTGTTCCATGCACCCTATGACCTTGCTATTTCCATGCTTAGCTTCACAAACATGTTTTCTTACTGTTGGGTGCCTTGCCATGCTATATTTTGCTCTGTGGTGAGTGGTACAAGCTCATCTACATGCCTTCATAATTATGTTCCTGCCATGTTTGAATCTGTATTATAACTTGCTATGTTTACGTGGGTGCCATCATATTTTCTGATCTTTTTTGGCTTATGGTCAGTAAGGGACATTTGATCTATGCATTTAGTAGATTCATGCCATGCCTTTGTTTGCCATGATAAGTTCCTGTAACATGTTGTTTGATAGCTCTAAACATTGCATCGTGATGTTATTTTCTGCAAAGTCTGAAATTGTTATAACTTGCAATCTTACCATGTGTGTTTGAGCATGTTCTAGTGATTTCTGGAGATAGCTCAGTGTTCATGTTTTGTAATGCTTTACATGTACATCATGTCCATGCCTTTTGTTCTCATGTTTGGGTGCTGTAGTATATTTTTTTGATGCTTGCAATATGCCTAGTTGCTGTTTTGGACAGCTTGTCCTTTAAACTTGTTTCATGTGTGTGTGTTGAACCGTTGCTCCGTTTTGAGTGTGCCCTATATGAAACTTGCTTAGAATTGCATGTAGCTTCATATTATCATGTTGCATCTTTGTTTTGAGGTGTTTGCTTGATGTTTGGGTGCATTTTGCATCAATGCCATGTTGATCTTGTTTTGCTCATATCTTCTAGGCCGTAGCTCCGAACTAAATGATCTTTATATGAAACTTGACTAGAATCTCGTGTAGATCATCTTTGTGCATCTTAACTTGCTGTTTAACAACTTGAACAAAAGGTTTATTCAGATCTGGACCAATTTCGAAATATGCATATGAGGACTTACCGGAATTGTTATATGTTGTTCCCGGCCTCATTTAAACTTGCCTTGACGTGTTGCTCTTGTTTGCATCATCTCTTGCCATGAGTAGCTTCATGTAGTCTTGTCATGCATCATGCTCGTGTGTGCATCATGCCTTGTTCATGTGTGGTGTGTTTACTATGTTGTGTGTTTCTTATCGATAGTTCCTGTTTCGCTGCGATCATGAGGATTCGTTCGTCTACGCTTGGTTCGGCTTCATCCGTTCCTCTTCTTCATGGATTCATTCTTCTTCCTTGCGGGATTTCAGGCAAGATGACCGCTACCCTAGATCTCACTACTATCATTGCTATGCTAGTTGCTTCGTTCTATCCCTATGATGCGCTACCTATTACCTGTTTATCAAGCCATCCCAAATTGCCATGTCAGCCTCTAACCTTTGACACCTTCCTATGCAAACCATTGTTTGGCTATGTTACCGCTTTTGCTCAGCCCCTCTTATAGCGTTGCTAGTTGCAGGTGAAGTTGAAGATTTCTCCATGGTGGACAGGATTTTGGTTGGGATATCACAATATCTCTTATATTATTATTAATGCATCTATATACTTGGTAAAGGGTGGAAGGCTCGGCCTTTTGCCTGGTGATTTGTTCCACTCTTGCCGCCCTAGTTTCCGTCATACCGGTGTTATGTTCCCGAATTTTGCGTTCCTTACGCGGTCGGGTGATTTATGGGACCCCCTTGACAGTTCGCTTTGAATAAAACTCCTCCAGCAAGGCCCAACCTTGGTTTTACCATTTGCCTCACCTAGCCCTTTTTCCCTTGGGAGTCGCGCTCTCGAGGGTCATCTTTATTACAGCCCCCCCGGGCCAATGCTTGTCTAAGTGTTGGTCCAAACTAGAGCACCGTGCGGGACCATCCCTTGGCAACTTGGGTTACGTCGGTACCTGTACGCTTAGCTTATCCGGTGTTGCCCTAAGAACGAGATATGTGCAGCTCCTATTGGGATTGTCGGCGCATCGGGCGGTCTTGCTGGTCTTGTTTTACCATTGTCAAAATGTCTTGTAAACCGGGATTCCGAGTCTGATCGGGTCTTCCTGGGAGAAGGTCTATTCCTTCGTTGATCGCGAGAGCTTGTCATGGGCTAAGTTGGGACACCCCTGCAGGGTATAATCTTTCGAAAGCCGTGTCTGCGGTTATAGGCAGATGAGAATTTGTTAATGTCCGGTTGTAGATAACTTGACACCAGATCCGAATTAAAACGCATCAACCGCGTGTGTAGCCGTGATGGTATCTTTTCGGCGGAGTCCGGAAAGTGAACACGGTTTCTGGGTTATGTTTGACGTAAGTAGGAGTTCAGGATCACTTCTTGATCATTGCTAGTTGATGACCGTTCCGCTTGCTCTCTTCTCGCTCTTATTTGTGTATGTTAGCCACCATATCATGCTTAGTCGCTGCTGCAACCTCACCACTTTACCCCTTCCTTTCCCTTTAAGCTTTGCTAGTCTTGATACCCATGGTAATGGGATTGCTGAGTCCTCGTGGCTCACAGATTACTACAACACCAGTTGCAGGTACAGGTTTTGCGATGATCATGACGCGAGAGCGATGCTTGCTTGCGTTGAGTTCTTCTTCTGCTTCTTCGATCAGGGGATAGGTTCCAGGTCGGCAGCCTGGGCTAGCAGGGTGGATGTCGTTTGAGTTTCTGTTTGTGTTTCATCCGTAGTTGGATGATGCTCTTATGTATTGTGATGTTGTATTCGTGTGGCATTGTATGCCTCTTGTATGTATCCCCATCTATTATGTAATGTTGATGTAATGATATCCACCTTGCAAAAGCGTTTCAATATGCGGGTCTATCCTTGGTGGGACCTTCGAGTTCCTTTTGGATAGGGTCGCATATTGGGCGTGACAGGGTATTGATCTTTTTCCCACTCAACTCCATTGTCATTGAACTTGCGTTCAAAACAAAAACCTTGATTCTTCCGGTGCCTTCCTTGCTTGCGTACAATTTCCTCAAATTGCTTACTTCCGGCAAGGCTCTTGTAAACACCTTTCTCTATAATTCCCTTCAATAAGTTGTTTTCTTGTTCAATTGCAACTTGGCTAAGAGAATCATTAGTGGAATCAAGAGAACTACTAGAAGCAACAATATTGGATTTAACATGATTATTGTTACTACTAGAAGAAGAATCTTTCTTGCTCTTGTTTCTAGATTTTACTTGTGGCATGTAAGTAGATAAGAGTAAACGCTTCGCAATGTAAGAAGAACTTTTCTTACGAAGATCATCATTGATTGCTTTTAGGAACCCATGCTCTTGCTCTAGATTGAGCTTTTCAAAGCGTAGCTTTTCATGAGTCTTTAAAAGCTCTCGATGGTCCTCTAAGGCAGTTTCATGAGCTAACTCAAGAGTGTTTAGTTCTTTAGTTAGATGCTCAATCTCCTTATCATCGTCATTTGCTTTATCTTGATTAGCATGATTAATAGCAATTTCATCATAGTTTTCACTACTAGAGTTGTCAACAAGTAAATCATCATCACCAAGCAAATCATCTTCATCACTATTGAATCAACATACTCGGGGTGTGATACCTTGGGGCCTTTAGCCATGAAGCATCTTCCAATCCCTTAATTTGGTGAATAAAATATGTCGTAGGAGTTGGATGACACAAGTGCAAGACCGGCAACACCTTCATCTTGAGTATATTCAGAGTCAGAATGATAGCTTCTCTCGGAGTAGTTGTCGGAGTCGGAGCCGAATACCCATTCACCAACATGAGCTTGATGTCTTCATCTTGTGTAGCTCTTTGATGACTTGTCCTTCCTTTCCGAATCCTTGCTTCTGCAAGAGGGTCTTCGTTCATAACGATCATCTCTACTCCTTCTTTCTCTTGATGGTGATTCTTATCTTTTGCTTCTCCTTTTAAGCGAGTCTTCTATTCTTCTGTATGGAGTCGTACACTCATGAGAGTAGTGTCCGAGTCTTCCACATTTGTAGCAATTGCGATCACGACTAGAAGATCTTTTGTCATTGTAGGACCTTGACTTGGAACTTCTTTCTTAGCTTCTACTCTTGTAGAACTTGTTGAAGTCCTTCACCATAGGCTCAATTCTTCATTGAAGACTTGTTACTCGCTTGATGTTGTAGGAGCATCACATGAAGCTTTGTAAGCACCACTAGACTTGTTGTGAAGCTCTTCCTTATCCTTGAGTGACATCTCATGAGCAACAATTCTACCAATGACTTCTTTTGTCTTAAGATCTTTGTAATTGGGCATCATTTGGATCAAAGTGCACACGGTATCATATTTTCCATCCAACGCTCTTAGGATCTTCTTGATGATGAATCTACCGGTTATCTCTTCACTTCCTAAGCCGGCAATCTCATTTGTGATGAGAGCAAGCCTAGAGTACATTTCAGCGACACCTTCACCATCCTTCATTTTGAACTTGTCAAGTTGACTTTGAAGCACATCCAATTTGGATTCCTTGACGGACTCGGTACCTTCGTGCATATCAATCAAAGTATCCCAAATTTCCTTTGCATTCTCAAGATGTCAGGACCCCGACTCTATGCCACACCAATCTAGCATGCAACACCTCATATCACTTTGCGGTCTCACGCACGGTATTCCCACGGGTGTCGCCTTACCAGGCCCTGGACCGTTTGCGCTTTTTGGCACATGTATATGATGGTGTCGCTAGCATCCATATGACAAGGATCCCGGGCTGACATGGCTAGTAGTGAACCCAAAGTGGCACTAACTTACATGGACATGCATACATGACCCAGCAACGAACGTGTCGGTCATCAGTGAGTGAATCCGGGCTATAGCAACTGGGCTAACAGGACTCCAGTAAACACCACGTGACATTTCCCTGAAGGGACAGACACAAGAACGAAGAAGGACACATGCTGGCCAGCCTAAGTGTTCCGGAGCAGTAGCAAGCTACCAAGGCTTAGTGGAAGCACTAGGAGACATTTCCCGGTAAGAGAGGCTACCAAGGATAAACAACTAGATAGTCACATCCCACACATACCAAGCATTTCAATAACATACACACAATATGCTCGATATGTGCAAATACAACATGGCATCACAACATGACTCTACAACTCAAGTATTTTATTCAATAGGCTCCGAGGAGCGAGATATTACAAACATGGGTCTCATGACCCAACATTCAGAGCACACAAGTCAAAGCACAAGCGGAAGCTTAACATGTCTGAGTACAGACATCTACAAATGAAAAAGGCTGAGAAGCGTGACTATCTACCAAATCCTGCCGAGGGCACAAGATCGTAGCTGAGGTAACAAGCTAAACGTCGAAGTCCACGCGGAACTACTAGCGAGACTGAATTCTCTCTGCAAAAGATAAATTAAGCAAACTTAAGTAAAAATGTACCCAGCAAGACTTACATCAGAACTATCTACATATGCATCATTATTAACAAAGGGGTGGTGGGGTTTAACTGTAGCAAGCCAGATTTGACTCGGTGGCTATCCAGAACTATGACTGCAAGTAACTCTTTTGAGGTGGCGCACACGAGTCCACATATTCACCATATCAATACACCACTATGCATCCGCTCCTGTCTCCCTACGAGAACGCCATCCATAGCACTCACGCTTATCTTGCGTATTTTAGAGTATCCACTTTCACTTGTCTATGAACTGTACAGGCAACCCATAAGTCCTTTACCGCTGACATGGCTATTCGAATAGATAATGTTAACCCTGCAGGGGTGTACTTCTTCACACACGCTCTCACCACTGATCGCCGTTTACACGACATGTACTCGTCAACCTTCAAGCGAAAGCCTAGCGAGGGTGTCTGCCACGACCTGACTAACCACACAAGTCTCTCGTCTAGGTTTATCGCCTATTCGGGTTCCATCCGCAAGGAGATCAGGCCGGGGTGTCGCTCACGGCCCCAAATGTTGTGTGCAGGGTTCCCAAGCCCACCTCAACGGGTGGATCTACGTTTGGTACACCGTGCCACGGTGCCTAGTCTGTCCCAAGCCCACCTGTACCGGGTGCCACTTGGTAGACTACTAACACTACCTACAAACATCAGAAACTAGTTGCAACTCCTGGACAGAGATCATGTTGATTAATAAGTTGAGAGGGGAAGAGTTACCGGAACCCAATGTGTGGTAGTAACTGTTCATGGATCACAAACACAGAACTCAGTTCCTGAGGACGGTTTCAATGAGACAACCCACCATGTACTCCTACATGGCCTCTCATTGCCACCTTTACCAAATCGTGTTCACACACTTAGCTCTCAACACTAGGACATGTTCACCACATTCCAATTCATCCCCAGTGAATCAGACCTGACACAACTCTAAGAAATAGTAGGCATGACAAACAAGCATGAATGAGTAGGCACATCAGGGCTCAAACAACTCCTACTCATGCTAGTGGGTTTCATCTATTTACTGTGGCAATGACAGGTCATGCAGAGGAAAGGGGTTCAACTACCGCAGGATGTAACAGTTGAATCGTTGTTGTCCTAATGCAGTAAAAGAGAGCATAAGTAAGAGAGTGGGATTGTATAGGAATGAACAAGGGGGTTTTGCTTGCCTGGCACTTCTGAAGATAGTATAGTTCTTCATCGGTGTCATCGAACTCTTCGTCGGAACCACATCTATCGATAGGGGACAAACACCGGCAAACAAGGAAGAACACAATTAATGCAATGCACAATATGATGCATGATCATGACATTGCAATATGATGTGGTTTGAGCTAATGCAACTAGCAACAAAGTTAAATGGAGTTGGTTTGAACCCTAGGTTCAAATTCAAACTCCATATGTTATTATTCAAATGCCTTTATTTGTTTTGCCCAATTCAGCAACTATAAGTTGTTCTAACATGCATGTAACCAGTACAGATGGATAGGTTGGATTTTCTGATCATTTTTCATATATAATTTATCTCATTTGGAGTTATAGATTAATTTTTATGATTTTTAGAAGGTTAAGGCATTTTCTGGAATTTCTTGAATAAGATTAAATCCAGAAAATACTTTATTGCGTCAGCATTGCGTCACTGTGACGTCAGAAGTCAACGGAGATGGTCCAGGTCAAACCTGACCTGTGGGTCCCGTCTGTCAGTGACTAACCTAACTAATCTAATTTAGTTAGCGTTAAACTAACACTTATCTAGTTTAGTTAGTGGCCTGAGGCCCACATGTCAGTTACCCAGGGGGGTCAAACTGGGGTCAAACCAGGTCAGCAGGGTCAAACCCGCCGGCGTTGAGTCGCCGGTGAGGCCAGATGCGGCGGAGCGTGTCGGAAATCCTCCTCCGGCGACCAAATGGCCTGCGGAGGGCATCTACGGGCTGCTGGTGAACTCGCGCATCGAGTGGTGTTGGCGGTTGGGCCTGGGGTGGCCAGAGTTGTCGCCGGCGTCGACCTTGGCGGTCACCGGAGCTCAGGTGAGCTCGGGGTCGACGCTACGGTGGCCAGGGAGGCTCGTGCGGGGCAGCTACGTGCTCTACACGGTGCGGGAAGGGAGTTGAGCACGACGGCCAGACCGCTAGGTGGCCGGAGGCTCGTCGGCGGCGGTCACAGGCGGAAGCGCGTGCGGGCGAGCAAGGTGTGGCGGCTATGGCGCACGAGAGTGAGAACAGAGAGGGGGAAAAGGTTCGGTGGCTCACGGCGGTTGCAGCAGGCGTTGAAGCAGGCTCGGGGAAGGCCGGACGGCGACGGGTCAACAATGGGGATCCGCGGCGGCCGACAATGAAGAAGAGGCCGGGGACGGCGTTTTGAGGCATCCGGTGTCGAGTGAGTCGACGGGGAGGACAAGGGTATTTAGACGGAGGCCATGGACACGTCGGCGAGGGGAGGGAGGGCCTGTGGCCGTGGCTACGGCGAGCGGTGGCGACAGCGGAGCTCGGTGTGTTCGGGAGAGAGACAGGGAAGGGGATGGGTCAAGGGAGTGAGCGAGGGGATTCCAGGGGGGTGCGTGGCGCCACCCGAAGAAGCCAGGGCAAAGCGGCAAGCAGGAGGTGGTCGGGCGTGCGCCGGCTTGCGTCGGCCACGCACCCATCCTCCTGGCAAGGAGGAAGACGACAGGGGAGGGGGCCACTTGGGCTGGGCCGACCACTTGGGTCGCGAGGTGGCTGCACAGGTGGGGTTCCTCTCTCTCTCTCTATCCTTTCTAATGTTTCTGTTTTCTATTTTCTGTAATTGTTTCAGCTTTATTAAAAATGCCAGAGCATTTTCAAAAATCCTGAAAATAATTGTGGGCTCTTTTTGGAATATTTCCAATAGCCCTCACTTAAGTTCAGAATTATTTCGGCATTTAAAATATTATATAGCATTTAAATGGCCAAATACAAATAGAGTATGATTTAATTCAGTGACCTTAGGTGTCCTAGAAAAATGTGAACCAATTTTGGCAGAGGTTCTAAACCAAGACAAAAGTGATGAACATTTTTGAAGGGCATTTCAGGTTCATTGAAAAAGTATTTTAGGTTGAACCTATTTGAATTCCATTTGAACTTAAATAGAATTTAAACATGATGCAACAAGATGCAAACACTAGGCAGTACCAGAAGCTAGGGATGTGACAACTCACCCCCACTAAACGAGAATCTTGTCCCGAGATTCAAGACGTGAGGTAAGAAGACAGAGGGAACACAAGCTAACATGATCTTCACGATCCAACTATCCTTCTCAAAGATGTTGATTCATTGCATCATCTTGATCTTGACATCTTGCTTTGAAAACTCCATTCAACATGACCACGAGAAGAAATGAAAACTCTAGAAGAATCAATCTTCCCGAGGATCGAGCAGCTGACGATCAACTCAAGGAATGAGGCATAGAACACCTCTTGAGCTGAGATGTTCAAACACACTTCGGGAGGGATGGAAGAACAGATGACGGGGGTTCAATTTGGTCGGCAACAATTCCACGCTTGAGGAGATGGTGACTGGTTTCAAGATAGCGATGAAATAGTTGCCATGATTCCATAACGGGCACCTTGGGGAAGGTGACTCATAGAATTTCCCCTTAAGTGGCAAAAAGAATTACTTTTGATATATAGATCATTGAAACTCTTTATACCAGCCTGAGGCAATCACAAACGATTGTTTGAAAGAGTTCGAAGGAAAGGCATACTCAGTTTGGAAAGAAAACCAGAGTTATAAGACAATTCAGCAAATGGAAAGCACATTGCAGATGATGCCGAGGATATAACCCAGTGACTGAGCATGCTCGCAAGAGCTTGAGCATTTCCATATTCATCAAGGTTTTACCATTATCCGTGTCAAGGATCCTGGCGACACATCATACTACCATGATGAATAGTGATGGATGATGCAGATGCAAAGGAAGATAACACCTTCTCAGATTTCACCTTAGCGAGGCCAATGGAACATAATCTGGATGATAGACCGAGAGACATTTAGCACGCCGCTTCTAATGTTCTCCTTGATGTACTTGCGTATCACATTGATAAATATGGTTTGATATCTAGAACATCAAGTAAAAGGTCGGACTTCGGAAACACAAAAATCCATATGGAACAACTACTGGAGTAAACCCTACGAAATCCTTATGGGGAGGTGGCCAACTTCCTCAATCAAGATACTACAATAATAGGTCTTCCGGCTGGGTGTGTTGGCCACGCCATCCAGTTTACCGGGTTACAAAGAGATCAATATTATAGTCCTTGGGAATCGTTCCAACCATCATATCAGCCTGAGATTCAGATCTGGTTGGTGTCAGAATATTCCAAACTCATCAAGTCTAGAAAGAAAAATTAAAGTTTGCAACACAAATCGACGAGAAGACGTTGCGAGATTCTCGAGGAATGAACTACGATAGCAAGCTCCAAAATACACACATGTGAACATGCTGTCTCAACAAGCATGACCACGTAGTAGTCTTATAATAAAACACTACCGAGTTCAGATGGGGAATCCATCATCGATGATATCGAAGTCCTTACATAAGTCCGGATTAGCTTTTATGAAGGAACTCCTTCTCCTTGAGCAAATCAGCCAGTGGCTTTGTGTGCTATGGAATACATATGGAGTGGAGGTAATTAATCTACCAAACCATAGTATACTTTGCACATGTATAACTGACAAGGGATGATTCCGAAGGAAGCAAAAACAATCTTTCTCGGATCCATGGCAACAACTTACACTAAGTGCACGTGAATTAGAGGAAGTCACTTCTTTCATCCGAACATATGCTTTATGAACGGAACACGAAAGCATTGCTAAAAAAGTTTCCAGCACTAGCTTAGTGTCCAACGGAATCATGGAGAAGATAAGGATGTTGTCGATGGGCTCAACAACAACTCATCCAGGATTCCATATAATGGAATTCCACAATTATGTGAACAAGGTGATAGCATTGGTCAGACCAAAAGATATAATGGTGTATGCTCGAGGAAACAACCACGAGTAAGACAACATTACGAACATCGTTGGTTCTAAATTGATTTGATGATAGCCCATACTCAAATCAAGGTTTTGATAAGACAATAGATCCAACAACTGATCACGAGGGTCAGTCGATGAAAATATCATCTTTCTTCACGCACATACACAAGAGGTATCCCTTAGAATGAACTAAGTCGGACAAGTTTTTATCTTCCAACTCTCCAAGTTGTTGTTTAGCTTAACCAACTAGCTCAGGGGTACCCAACACAGACTCTTGGAGAAGAGGTGGTTACAAGAAAACAACTTGATCACGAGCTCAACATAACAGTCAGGGAACAACCTGGTGATACTTCCAGGAAGATATCCGGAAAATCACGAACCATCGATATGTTACTAAGCTCGGGAACAGTCTCGTTGTTTAGGGCAAGACAATATGACCAAAAGAGCGAGGGATTGACATAATTCATACTCATCGATCGAAGAGTGCATCAGAAAAATGGACTAGGTAGCACAATCTATCTTAGAATGATGATTCCAGAACCAACACGCTAAGAATGAAATTATTGTCCTTCAACTACCAAGCGACAAGGTTGCTAGGAGTATTGATTTCACACATCATGATTCACTTGTCGGCATTCCGGTTACAACAACACGGAACCGAGGAATGAATAACGATGGCGAGAAGTATCACTACGTGAAGAATCCATAAGAGAAGGTGCAATCCTCATGGCATTCCTAACATAAAGTGGGTAATACTTTAGGGTAGAACAGAACAAAATATGGGTTGGCATTTTGATATGTGAGGTACAACTACTATGACCCAATCCTGGATATGGATGAGGTACTGGAGTTTGTTTCTCCTAGTCATTCTGATTAGAATGGCTTAACGGACCATAGAATAATAGGCATCGATGAACACGAGTGCACGACTACTCTTGACTATCAACTGATAGACAAGGGCCGAAAAACAACTAAAGAGGGACAACTCAAAGGAACATATGATTTTTTGAGTTGTGGATGCATAGATTAGTATGTCGAGCAAAGCTCAACATATTTCTTCCGGATAACCCATGCAGAGAGCTGGAACTGGCAGAGTCACAATATAGAATCGAGAACTCGTCAAGAGCACTATGGTTGTGACCTTTCGGTTCAAAGAACTTCTGCCGTAAGCAGTTCATGGTATTTGGAAGAAGGAAATACCACGGATCTCGAGGACTATCGCAAAGGTTACTAATATCGTGAAGGAGCTAGCAAACACTACCAACATGAAGTAAGTAGAGTGAATCTCGGGTTCAAGAACCCAGGAATAGAATGCCTACTAACTAAGTGGCATCACGGGATGCTTTCAAGAATGATGGCCAGAATCATCACACTGGGACACAAAACATGGCTATATCACTAGGTAATACTCTAAGACACCTAGGGCCATAATAATAATTCCAACATATATGCCAAGGCAATGTAGTACCTCAACTTACTGATTAGTGTGGTTAATCTGGCCCAAAGGGACATCGGAAACAAGAGGAAGGGATTTGCAAATGCATCAGACTATTTAGAAACCTGGGATGACTCGGACAACATAACGTCTGTAAATGCTCAAAAAGAATTAAGACATCCAGCAAAGGGTGGCATAACCACTCGATCATCATAATATCAAGGTTCTGAGATCAACTATGAATACACGGATTTAGTAGGAATTGAACTGAGGCTTAAAACCAACAATCCTATAAGTCTACGGATTAGTAACACGTGATCCTGATAGAAAGATGAGAAGCCTAGTTCTTAATCCCCGTAGAAGAGAAGAGGTTGACTCAGATCAGAAGGGCATAAGGTAAAGGAGTAAAAAGAGCCTTACGTTCTGTTCCACAATCAATTCCCTTACATAACTAAAGAATTTCTAGACTCAACTTCGACCAGTTTGGCTTGATAATCCTACATGCAGTTGGGCTCTGGTACCAAAGCTGTCAGGACCCCGACTCTATGCCACACCGATCTAGCATGTAACACCTCATATCACTTTGCGGCCTCACGCATGGTATTCCCACGGGTGTCGCCTTACCCGGCCCGGGACCGTTTGCGCCTTTTGGCACATGTATATGATGGTGTTGCTAGCATCCATATGACAAGGAGCCCAGGCTGACATGGCTAGTCGTGCACCCCAAGTGGCACTAACTTACAGGGACAGGCATACATGACCCAACAACGAACATGTCGGTCATCAGCGAGTGAATCCGGGCTGTAGCAACTGGGCTAGCAGGACTCCGGTAAATCGGGCTGTAGCGGGCTAACAGGACTCCGGTAAACACCGCGTGACATTTCCCCGAAGGGACAGACACATGAACGAAGAAGGACACATGCCGGCCAGCCTAAGTGTTCCGGAGCAGTACAAGCTACCAAGGCTCAGTGGAAGCACTAGGAGACATTTCCCGGTAAGAGAGGCTACCAAGGGTAAACAACTAGATAGTCAGATCCCACACATACCAAGCATTTCAATAACATACACACAATATGCTCGATATGTGCAAATACAACATGGCATCACAACATGACTCTACAACTCAAGTATTTTATTCAATAGGCTCCGAGGAGCGAGATATTACAAACATGGGTCTCATGACCCAACATTCAGAGCACACAAGTCAAAGCACAAGCGGAAGCTTAACATGTCTGAGTACAGACATCTACAAATGAAAAAGGCTGAGAAGCCTGACTATCTACCAGATCCTGCCGAGGGCAGAAGATCGTAGCTGAGGTAACAAGCTAAACGTCGAAGTCCACGCGGAACTACTAGTGAGACTGAAGTCTCTCTGCAAAAACATAAATTAAGCAAACGTGAGTAAAAATGTACCCAGCAAGACTTACATCAGAACTATCTACATATGCGTCATTATCAACAAAGGGGTCGTGGGGTTTAACTATAGCAAGCCAGCTTTGATTCGGTGGCTATCCTGAACTACGACTGCAAGTAACTCTTTTGAGGTGGTGCACACTGATAACCCACAAGTGTAGGCGATCGCAACAGCTTTCGAGGGTAGAGTATTCAACCCAAATTTATTGATTCGACACAAGGGGAGCCAAAGAATATTCTTAAGTATTAGCAGTTGAGTTGTCAATTCAACCACACCTGGATAACTTAGTATCTGCAGCAAAGTATTTAGAAGCAAAGTAATACTCCCTCCGTCCGGCAATACTTGTCATCAAAATGAATAAAAGAGGATGTATCTAGATGTATTTTAGTTCTAGATACATCTCTTTTTGTCCATTTGGATGACAAGTATTTTCGGACGGAGGGAGTATGATAGTAATGGTAATAGTGACAAAAGTAAAGATAGCAGTTTTGTAGTAGTTGTAACAGTAGCAACGGGAAAGTAAATAAGCGAAGCACAAGATGTGAAAAACTCGTAGGCATTGGATCAGTGATGGATAATTATGTCGGATGCGATTCCTCATGTAATAGCTATAACATAGGGTGACACAGAACTAGCTCCAGTTCATCAATGTAATGTAGGCATGTATTCTGAATATAGCCATACATGCTTATGGAAAAAACTTGCAGGACATCTTTTGTCCTACCCTCCCGTGGCAGCGGGGTCCTAGTGGAAACTAAGGGATATTAAGGCCTCCTTTTAATAGAGAACCGAAACAAAGCATTAACACATAGTGAATACATGAACTCCTCAAACTATGGTCATCACCGATTATTGTCACTTCGGGGTTGTTGGATCATAACACATAATAGGTGACTATAGACTTGCAAGATAGGATCAAGAACTCACATATATTCATGAAAACATAATAGGTTTAGATCTGAAATCATGGCACTCGGGCCCTAGTGACAAGCATTAAGCATAGCAAAGTCATAGCAACATCAATCTCAGAACATAGTGGATACTAGGGATCAAACCCTAACAAAACTAACTTGATTACATGGTAAATCTCATCCAACCCATCACTGTCCAGCAAGACTACGATGGAATTACTCACGCACGGCGGTGAGCATCATGAAATTGGTGATGGAGGATGGTTGATGATGAGGACGGCGATGAATCCCCCTCTCCGGAGCCCCAAACGGACTCCAGATCAGCCCTCCCGAGAGAGATTAGGGCTTGGCGGCGGCTCCGTATCGTAAAACGCGATGAAACTTTCTCCCTGATTTTTTCTCCGCGAAATGGAATATATGGAGTTGGAGTTGAGGTCGGTGGAGCATCAGGGGGCCCACAAGACAGGGGGGCGCGCCAAGGGGGGAGGGCGCCCCCCACCCTCGTGGACAGGGTGTGGGCCCCCTGGCCTTGATTCTTTCACCAGTATTTTTTATATTTTCAAAAGTTATCTCCGTGGATTTTCAGGTCATTCTGAGAACTTTTGTTTTCTGCATAATAAACAACACCATGGCAGTTCTGCTGAAAACAGCGTCAGTCCGGGTTAGTTTCATTCAAATCATGCAAGTTAGAGTCCAAAACAAGGGCAACAGTATTTGGAAAAGTAGATACGTTGGAGACGTGTCAACTCCCCCAAGCTTAAACCTTTGCTTGTCCTCAAGCAATTCAGTTGATAAACTGAAAGTGATAAAGAAAAACTTTTACAAACACTATTTGCTCTTGTTGTTGTAAATATGTAAAGCCAGCATTCAAGTTTTCATCAAAGATTATGAACTAACCATACTCATAATAACACTTAGGTCTCACAATTACTCATATCAATGGCATAATCAGCTAGCAAGCAATAATAATAAAACTCGGATGACAACACTTTCTCAAAACAATCATAATATAATATAACAAGATGGTATCTCGCTAGCCCTTTCTGAGACCGCAAAACATAAATGCAGAGCACCTTTAAAGACCAAGGATTGACTAAACATTGTAATTCATGGTAAAAGAGATCCAGTCAAGTCATACCCAATATAAACTAATAGTAATGAACACAAATGACAGTGTGCTCTCCAGCGGGTGCTTTTTAATAAGAAGGTGATGACTCAACATAAAAGTAAATAGATAGGCCCTTCGCAGAGGGAAGTAGGGATTTGTAGAGGTGCCAGAGCTCGATTTTAAAATAGAGATGAATAACATTTTGAGCGGCATACTTTTACTGTCAACGCAACAACTATGAGATGGCGATATCTTCCATACTACATACATTATAGGCGGTTCCCAAACAGAATAGTAAAAGTTTATACTCCCCCACCACCAACAAGCATCAATCCATGGCTTGCTCGAAACAACGAGTGCCTCCAACTAACAACAGCCCTGGGGAGTTTTGTTTAATTATATTGATTTGCTTTGATGTTTTTGATCATGGGACTGGGCATCCCGGTTACCGCCATTTTCTCGTGAATGAGGAGCGGAGTCCACTCCTCTTGAGAATAAGCCACCTAGCATGGAAGATACAGACAACCCTAGTTGAAACATGAGCTGCTTGAGCATACAAAACAGAATTTCATTTGAAGGTTTGGAGTTTGGCACATGCAAATTTACTTGGAACGGTAGGTAGATACCGCATATAGGAAGGTATGGTGGACTCATATGGAAAAACTTTGGGGTTTATGGAGTTTGGATGCACAAGCAGTATTCCCGCTTAGTACAGGTGAAGGCTAGCAAAAGACTGGGAAGCGACCAACTGAGAGAGCGACAACAGTCATGAACATGCATTAAAATTAATTTACACCGAGTACAAGCATGAGTAGGATATAATCTACCATGAACATAAATAACGTGAAGGCTATGTTGATTTGTTTTCAACTACATGCGTGAACATGTGCCAAGTCGAGTCACTCAATTCATTCAAAGGAGGATACCATCCCATCATACCACATCATAATCATTTTAATAGCATGTTGGCACGCAAGGTAAACCATTATAACTCATAGCTAATTAAGCATGGCACAAGCAACTATAATCTCTAAATGTCATTGCAAATATGTTTACTTCATAATAAGATGAATCAAGAACGATGAACTCATCATATTTACAAAAACAAGGGAGGTCGAGTTCATACCAGCTTTTCTCATCTCAATCAGTCTATCATATATCGTCAGTATTGCCTTTCACTTGCACGACCGAATGATGTGTATAATAATAGTGCACATGCATTGGACTAAGCTGGAATCTACAAGCATTCAACTCAAGAGAGAATACAAAATAATATGGGCTCCAAGTTAAATAAACAATCATGCATATGAGAGCCACTAAGCCATTTTCATTATGGTCTTCTACTCTTGACTCCCAAAGGAAAGAAAAGAAAATAAAACTATTTACACGGGAAAGCTCCCAACAAGTAAAAGAAGAACGAGAAATCTTTTTGGGTTTTCATTTTAATTTCTACTACAGGCATGGAAATTAAACTAACTATTTTTTTGGTTTTTCTTAAGGTTTATCAAACACACAAGAAGAAGGCTAGAAAGAGAAAATTAAAATAGCATGGATAATACAATGAAAGAGTATGAGCACCGACGACTAGAATAGTGTGTGAACATGAATGTAAAGTTGGTGAGAAATATGTACTCCCCCAAGCTTAGGTTTTTGGCCTAAGTTGGTCTATTACCAAGGATAGCCTGGCTGATATCCGTAGTTATAACTGGGGTCGTACTGAGATGCAGCAGCAATTGCATCCTGAGCCGCGGCATGTTGGCGAGCCGCCTCCGCTCTCCCATCGTGTTCAGCCGTCTCCTCCCTGGTAACAACATATCTTCGTTTTACCTGGTAATCAAAAAGGAAAGGAGCAGGGAGAGTAACATGGACAGAGCTACGTCTGTCAAAGATTAGTCGATACTAGAGGAATTGTTCATTCCTCAAAAGAAAATGATGTTTGACCATCGCGTCATAATCTAAATAAGTAGGAAGCAACTCCATATCCCCCTCTCGTGGGGCTATACCAAGATAATTAGCAACACGGGTCGCATAAATCCCTCCAAATAAATCTCCAGACATACCATTATTATGCAACCTACGTGCAACTATTGCCCCCAAGTTGTAATCTTTATTACCTAACACAGCACTCTTGAGGACACAAAGATCAAGGACATACATGTGACATGCCTCATCTTTACCGTTAATGCATCTACCAATGAAGAGAGCAAAATAATGTATAGCAGGAAAATGAATGCTCCCTATGGTAGCTTGTGCTATATCCCTAGATTCTCTCACGGTAATAATAGCTATAAAGTCTTTATATTCAGATTTGTGGGGGTCATTAACGTTGCCCCACTGCGGGAGTTTGCAAGCAGTTGTAAAATATTCTAAGTCCATGGTGTAAGATTTATCATAAATATCAAACAGGACACTCTGAGAATTACGTGAAGATTTATATTTAAACCTTCTTACGAATGAATCAGTCAATTGATAGTACTGAGGACACTTATCTTGTAAGAAGTCCTCAAGATCGGCATTACGCACATATGCGTCAAATTCATCCTTGATGCCTGCATTGACCATAAACTTGTCTGATGGCCACTCACAAGCTCGTACTTCGGCATCCCTTGGTTGTTACTCGTCTTGCTCATGCATAGCACGCCTGGGACCTTTCTTTGTTGACGAACCACCTTGATACATTCTCCTAGACATATTTCTTTTTCTGAAAAAATTCTGAAATTTTTAGTAACTTCAAAATAAAAGTGAATAAAACTAAACAAGATTGGTAGCAACTACTCCTACAAGTGCCTAGAGCCTATATCATGCATTAGAATTACTTGGGACCTCATAAATTTGACATGCAAGCTCAAGAACAGGGTCACCTATGCAGCAAAAATTTGCAATGAATAAAGCATTAGAACAAAAACTAATTGGACCAATGGAGGAGTCACATACCAAGCAACAATCTCCCAAAGCAGTTTTGTGAATGGAGCTTTGAGCAAGGAGATCGAAAATCATAGCAAAATGAGCTAGAACTCGTGCTTGAGCTGGATGGGAATTTTTTTGGGAAGAAGATGGAGTGTGTGGGTGCAGGAATAAGTGGAGGGGGGCCATCATGGGCCCACGAGATAGGGGGCGTGCCTAGGGGGTGTGGGCGCGCCCTCCACCCTCATGGCCAGGTGCTTGCCCCCCTGCAGAGTTTTTAGTGCCTAAAATCCTCAAATATTCCATAAAAGATCATACTAAATTTGCAGGGCATTTGGAGCACTTTTATTTTCGGGATATTTTTTTATTGCACGGATAATTCAGAAAACAGACAAATAATACTATTTTTGCTTTATTTATTCTAAATAACAGAAAGTAAAAAGAGGGTACAGAAGGTTGTGCTTTCTAGTTTTATCCATCTCATGATCATCAAAATGAATCCACTAACAAGGTTGACCAAGTCTTGTTAACAAACTCATTCCGAATAACACGGAACCGGAGAAATTTCGAATAACACTAAGTTACCTCAACGGGGATATGAACATCCCCAACAATAAGAATATCATACTTTTTCTTGACAGTAGGAAGAGGAAATTCAAAACCTCCAATAATAATAGTTGGAACTTTTCCAATAGAATTGATGCTATGAACTTGAGATTGTTTCCTTGGAAAGTGTATCGTATGCTCATTACCATTAATATGAAAAGTGACATTGCCTTTGTTGCAATCAATAACAGCCCCTGCAGTATTCAAAAAGGGTCTACCAAGGATAATCGACATACTATCGTCCTTGGGAATATCAAGAATAACAAAGTTCCTTAAGAAAGTGACATTTGCAACCACAACAGGCACATCCTTACAAATACTGACAGGTATAGCAGTTGATTTATCAGCCATTTGCAAAGATATTTTAGTAGGTGTCAACTTATTCAATTCAAGTCTACGATATAAAGAGAGAGGCATAACACTAACACCGGCTCCAAGATCACATAAAGCAGTTTAACATAATTTCTTTTAATGGAGCATGGTATAGTTGGTACCCCTGGGTCTGCAAGTTTCTTTGGTATTCCACCCTTAAAAGTGTAATTAGCAAGCATGGTGGAAATTTCAGCTTCCGGTATCTTTCTTTTATTTGTAATGATATCCTGCATATATTTAGCATAAGGATTTAATTTAAGCATATCAGTTAAGCGCATACGTAAGAAGATAGGTCTAATCATTTCAGAAAAACACTCAAAATCCTCATCATCCTTTGTCTTGGATGGTTTAGGAGGAACGAGCATGGGTTTCTGAACCCATGGTTCTCTTTTTCTACCGTGCTTCCTAGCAACAAAGTCTCTTTTATCATAGATTCTTTGATTGTGGGTTATCAAGATCAACAACAGGTTCAACCTCTACTTCATTATTATTGCTAGGTTGAGCATCAACATGAACAATATCATTAACATTATCACTAGGTTCATGTTCATCACCTGATTGTGTTTCAGCATCAGAAATAGAAATATCATTGGGATTCTCAGGTGTGTCTACAACAGGTTCACTAGAAGCATGCAAAGTCCTATCGTTTTTCTTTTTTCTTCTTTTTGGAAGAACTAGGTGCCTCTAAATTATTTCTCTGAGAATCTTGCTCGATTCTCTTAGGGTGGCCTTCAGGATACAAAGGTTCCTGAGTCATTCTACCCGTTCTAGTAGCCACTCTAACAACAAAGTCATGTTTATTATTTAATTCATCGAGCAAATCACTTTGAGCTTTAAGTACTTGCTCAGCTTGAGTGGTAACCATAGAAGCATATTTGCTAATGAGTTTAAGTTCACCTTTAACTCTAGCCATATAATCACTCAAGCGTCCTATCTCGAAAGCATTATTCTTTAATTCTCTACCAACATAAGAATTAAAACTTTCTTGTCTAGCCATAAAGTCATCAAATTCATCTAAGCATGGGCTATGAAATTTAGTAGAGGGCATTTCAACTTTATCATATCTATAGAGAGATTTTACCTTTACTACCTGTGTCGGGTTATCAAGACAATGTGTTTCTTCAACAGGCGGTATATTAAGACCATGTATTTCTTCAATAGGTGGTAAATTCTTAACATCTTCAGCTTTAATACCTTTTTCTTTCATTGATTTCTTTGCCTCTTGCGTATCTTCAGGACTGAGAAATAGAACACCTCTCTTCTTCGGGGTTGGTTTATGAATAGGCTCAGTAGTTGGCTCAATTGGCTCAGGAATTCGCTCAACAAGAGTCCAATTATTTTCATTAGTCAACATATTATTCAATAGTAATTCAGCTTGGTCGACCGTTCTTTCCCTAAAAACACAACCAGCACAACTATCCAAATAGTCCTTGGAAGCATCGATTAGTCCATTGTAAAAGATATCAAGTATTTCATTTTTCTTAAGAGGATGATCAGACAAATCATTAAGTAATCGAAGAAGCCTCCCCCAAGCTTGTGGGAGACTCTCTTCTTTGATTTGCACAAAATTATATATTCCCCGAAAGGTAGCTTGTTTCTTATGAGCAGGGAAATATTTAGCAGAGAAGTAATAAATCATATCCTGGGGACTACGCACACAACCAGGATCAAGAAAATTAAACCAAGTCTTAGCATCACCCTTTAATGAGAATGGAAATATCTTAAGGATATAAAAATAATGAGACTTCTCATCATTAGTAAACAGGGTGGCTATATCATTTAACTTGGTAAGATATGCCACAACAGTTTCAGATTTAAGGCCATAAAAAGGATCAGATTCAACCAAAGTATTATTTCAGGATCAACAGAGAATTCATAATCCTTATCAGTAACACAGATAGGTGAAGTAGCAAAAGCGGGGTCAGGTTTCATTCTAGCATATCTCATCTGGTCTCCTCCCGAAGCTTCTAGGGTCCCTTCTGGTCCAAAAAAATTAATCCAAAGATTTTTTTTCCGTTTGGAATTTGTTTGATATTGGTTTTCTGGAAAGCCAAAACAAGCAAAAAATAGCAACTCGCTGATACGTCTCCAACGTATCTATAATATATGAAGCATTCATGCTATTTTATTATCTGTTTTGAATGATTACGGGCTTTATTATACACTTTTATATTACTTCTGGGACTAACCTATTAACCGGAGGCCCAGCCCATATTATTGTTTTATTGTCTATTTCAGTGTTTCGAAGAAAGGGAATATCAAACGGAGTCCAAACGGAATGAAACCTTCGAAAACGTTATTTTTGGAACAGAAGCAATCCCGGGAACTTGGAGTGCAAGCCAGGGAAGCGTCGAGGATGCCACGAGATAGGGGGGCACGCCCACCCCCCTGGGCGTGCCCTCCACCCTCGTGGGCCCCTCGAGGCTCCCCCGACCGACTTCTTTCGCCTATATATTCCCATATACCCTAAAACCATCGAGAACAAGATAGATCGGGAGTTCTGCCGCCGCAAGCCTCTGTAGCCACCAAAAACCTCTCGGGAGCCCGTTCCGGCACCCTGCCGAAGGGGGGGATCCCTCACTGGTGGCCATCTTCATCATCCCGGCGCTCTCCATGACGAGGAGGGAGTAGTTCACCCTCGGGGTTGAGGGTATGTACCAGTAGCTATGTGTTTGATCTCTCTCTCTCTCTCGTGTTCTCTCTATGGCACGATCTTGATGTATCGCGAGCTTTGCTATTATAGTTGGATCTTATGATGTTTGTCCCCCTCTACTCTCTTGTGATGAATTGAGTTTTTCTCTTGAAGTTATCTTATCGGATTGAGTCTTTAATGATTTGAGAACACTTGATGTATGTCTTGCCGTGCTTATCTGTGGTGACAATGGGATATCACGTGATCCACTTGATGTATGTTTTGGTGATCAACTTGCGGGTTCCGCCCTTGAACCTTTGCATAGGGGTTGGCACACGTTTTTGTATTGACTCTCCGGTAGAAACTTTGGGGCACTCTTTGAAGTACTTTGTGTTGGTTGAATAGATGAATCTGAGATTGTCTGATGCATATCGTATAATCCTGCCCATGGATACTTGAGGTGACAATGGAGTATCTAGGTGACATTAGGGTTTTGGTTGATTTGTGTCTTAAGGTGTTATTCTAGTATGAACTCTATGATAGATTGAACGGAAAGAATAGCTTCATGTTATTTTACTACATACTCTTGAATAGATAGAACAGAAAGGATAACTTTGAGGTGGTTTCGTACCCTACCATAATCTCTTCGTTTGTTCTCCGCTATTAGTGGCTTTGGAGTGACTCTTTGTTGCATGTTGAGGGATAGTTATATGATCCAATTATGTTATTATTGTTGAGAGAACTTGCACTAGTGAAAGTATGAACCCTATGCCTTGTTTACTATCATTGCAATACCGTTTATGCTCACTTTTATCATTAGTTACCTTGCTGTTTTTATATTTTCAGATTACAAAAACCTATATCTACTATCCATATTGCACTTGTATCACCATCTCTTCGCCGAACTAGTGCACCTATACAATTTACCATTGTATTGGGTGTGTTGGGGACACAAGAGACTCTTTGTTATTTGGTTGCAGGGTTGTTTGAGAGAGACCATCTTCATCCTACGCCTCCTACGGATTGATAAACCTTAGGTCATCCACTTGAGGGAAATTTGCTACTGTCCTACAAACCTCTGAACTTGGAGGCCCAACAACGTCTACAAGAAGAAGGTTGTGTAGTAGACATCAAGCTCTTTTCTGGCGCCCTTGCCGGGGAGGTGAGAGCTTGAAGGTATATCTTTAGATCTTGCAATCGAATCTTTTTGTTTCTTGTTTTATCACTAGTTTAGTTTATAAAAGAAAAATACCAAAAAATGGAATTGAGTTTGTCTCATACGCTTCATCTTTTTAATATCTTTCGTGAGTATGATGAAAAGGAAAATTGTGCTCAAGTGCTAGAAGAAGAATGCACTAAAATGCTTGGCACTAAATCTTTGAAGGATGAGCATGATTGCAATGCTGTTAGTATGAACTCTTTGAATATCCATAGTACTAATGATGATTGCACTAGTTATGATGAAAATGTCTCCTATAAGCATGTCGATTTTGTGGAGTGAATCGGGTTTGCAAGTACACACCAAATAGGTAAGATAGATATTGCAAGAGGCATAAGCATTTAGAAACTAAATGGTTGCAAGAAAGGCTAAATGTGAGTGCTGAAAATTTAAATTTCCTTTGCCGTACTTGTGAACTTTGCAATGAACGTGGTCATTTACATCTCCGATGCAAATTGTTTCATGATCGAATCGTGTCCGAAAATTGTGATGATATGATTTCTCTTGCACATCATAATGAATTTAGTTTGCTTTTGGGTTATGAAGAAATGAAACGTTTAATTAAGGACCTTCCAGAATTTGCCCATGAGAAATTCCTTGATATTGATCTAGAGAAGATTTATTTGTATTGTGCGGTGAATTGCAGAAAATCCTTATATTACCAGTCAAAGAAAAGGAAGCAAATAGAAGATGAAGAGAATACTAATGAAAGGGAAGAGACTTCACAATATCCTCCTATTATTTCTTATGATGAATCAGGTAACGAGGAGGAGCTTTCTATTCAACCAATCTTTAAGGAGCTCAAATAAGAAGGTTGAACCCACACATAATGTGAAGAAGAAAAAGAAAAGAAGGAGCAACAAAGATAAAAAGGTATCCCTCCCAAATGATGTTGCTCTTACTACTCATTGTGATGATGATAATTGCTATACTATTGGTGCTATCCATACTATTAATGATGAGAGTGATTATGCTTATGATATGAAAAGGCCCAAGCTTGGGAAAGCTATGTTTGATGAGGATGAAATATTTGAGAATATATTTGCTGCAATTAATGTTTGTCCCAAGCTTGGGGATGCTATGTTTAATGAAGATGATATTTTTAGCCTCCCAAGTTTTGATATGCAAAGTTGTTATGATGATATCCCAAGTTTTGAGAGAGACCATCTTCATCCTACGCCTTCTACGGATTGATAAACCTTAGGTCATCCACTTGAGGGAAATTTGCTACTGTCCTACAAACCTCTGCACTTGGAGGCCCAACAACGTCTACAAGAAGAAGGTTGTGTAGTAGACATCACTCGCACTGGGCACTAGGTTAATAAGTTAGTCCGGAAAATGATATAAACTAGCATATAAATGCATATAAGACATCCAAGATTGATAATATAATAACATGGAATAATAAAAATTATAGATACATTGGAGTCGTATCAGCCCCCTTTTGGGGAACCGACATGCGAGATCGACCTATCCTTTTTGTCTTTCCTTTTCTTTCTTTCTGTGCCCTTTCTTCTTATTTTCCTTCCTTGACCTTATGGTCAACCATTACATCTTTTGCCCTTGATATCAATGAAAATCATGCCAACACTTTAACGGATCTTTAAATGGAACAATTGTTGAACTTGCATATACATAAACATGTTTGAGTTGGTTTGAATCCAAGAACAGGGGAGAGCAAACGCCCACCCCGCACACGGTGGCGAGGACCATTTGGATTCCACTCTTTTTATTTAACAGATCTGAACAAGGGAAATGTGCACAATTAGGGACACATGTGCTCGTTCCAGGTTGAACCTGGATCCCGTGGCTACTCCTCCTGATGGCATGGCCTGGCCATGCCTCGTCTTCACTTGGCCTAGCTATGGTGGTGCTGGTGTCGACGGATCTGGGCTTCCCCTACCCCAATCTGGCTCGTAGTAGTTGGAGGCGGCTCGGGTGCGTCCAACGACGTTGGCATTGGTGGTGTCGTAGGTGGTGGAGAGTTCGGTGATGCTTGGTGCCACCTTCTGTTCAGTGACCGGTGCAACTCTCCTTCCCGCGGCGGTGGTTCAGTCCAACGACTTGATTTCCACACCTTTGTATTATGATCTGGTGGCTTCGGGGTTGTTCAGTCATAGGCCGGGGAGAAATCCATGCTCGGCTGTCGATGCTGACAGTGGTGCCACCAAGGCGTTGCCAGGGTCTTTCTCCATGCCCTCTTCAAGCACCGAAGGAAATCTTAGGTCCAATTCATCAGATTGGAAGGCGGCGGCATGACGACGTCGTCCCATCATGGAGGTGTTGTCTTGGTTGCTCACAGCATGCTCAGTGTTAAATTTGGAGATGTTGGGCCTCATGTTTGCTTTGGGTTGCTTCTAAGGCATGCGCATCTGGGGCACAATGTGCATTCGTGAGACAAAGTGGAGCACACCCGCCGGATCAAGCATCATCCAAGTGATCAGACACTGAGTATCGGCCAATGGGCCAGGGACGCATCCACAACATCAGGTAGTTGGCCTAGCACGCTACGCACAACGCATAGAGACTCTGATGGGTACGCACGCCGCCCATAACATCCTTCCGTCGCATGTTCCGATGTTCATGGCAATCTCTATTCCCTAACCCCCGACGTGAGTCGCAGGCTTGCAGCCTCGCAGGTCGCGACACTCTCATGCCACGAACTCATTCACTCTCCGGCCTTGAGGAGACTAGGTGGTGGACGCACACATCCACTGACGTATATTGCCATCTCATCAAGCGCCTCATGTGAGACAGTCCATGTCCTGACACGTCATTACCACCCGATCAGCCTACTCGGACATCGATCCAAGGTATACCATATACCAATATACCATTTCATATCCCTCACATGTATATTGCTAATTAAGTAATTTACCTTCTCATACATCTGCATAGCTTGCACTATTTATCCTTTGATTGATGCTTTAAAAAAATCAACATTGGATTTTATCATGTCGTCAAGAAAGTATGCATAGAGGAAAAAAAAGTATGCATAGAGAAAAAAATAAATAAACAATGTGTGGATGGCTTGATATGATCGCAGAGAGGAGCTATTAACAAATATGTACGGAGGAAAAAATGTTGGATGAGATTGAAGATCGACCCCATCATAAGTGAATTTCCATCCAGGAATTTCAGAAGAAAATTTGAAGATATTAATGTTTAAATTATGATAAATATTGGTTTGCACCTATTTGCTGTTTATCAGTAACATTATATAATATATACGTATACAAACTATTTTAGGCCTCAGAATTTCAGGACTGGCCCGGGTGGAGGCCCACACGGCTTGGCCGATGGCGAGGCAGTTGCTGGCGAGCTTGGCGAGCTCGGAGTCGTACTTGGACATGAGCCGCGGGAGCTCCTCGCGGTCCTCGAAGCCCTGGTCGCACGTGTCTACGTCGGTGCGGCAGGTGTCGAGCATGGTGCCGGTGGTGTCCTTGTCGGTGGCGGCTATGGCCTTCGCTGCGTGGTCGAGACTGTAGGGGATGTCGTCATACGAGTCGGCGCAGTCGCGGAGCGGGCCCACCGCTAGCTTCGGCGTCTTGGGGTCGGCGATGAGCGCTTCCGCCGCCTTCTTGGCCTCCGCCGCCTTGGCGCGCACCGCGGCCATGGCCATCTCCAGCACGCCGGGCCCGTCCAGCTTCTTCCCTGCGGGCGGGGGCTGCTTGCCGATGGCAGCGAGGCACACGTCTGGGTAGTCCGTTTTGGCGCACAGGGCCTTCACGATGTCGCCGCCGGGGGCGACCGGCGTGGCCTTCGGCGACGTCGGCTTCGATTGCGGCGGCGTCGGCTTGGCCGGCGAAGGGAGAGGGCCGACCTTGCCGCCCGCGCCGGGCTTGCGCGGCACGCAGATGCCGCCGGCCGGCGGTGCCGCCGCTGCGGAGAGAAGGAGGATGACGAGGCAGGCGACGAGCGGTGGCCTCATGGCGTGCGCGCGTGCGGAAGGAAGGAAGGGATTGAAATGGAAGTTAGAATTAGGTAGGCGCGGGTTAATAGAGAGGCGGACGATTAATTGGTGTAGTTATTCGTTGGTCTCTAAATTTGTTCGAACGCGGAGGGAAAGGAGGGGATTGGCTGGCTGCGTTTCCCCGGAAAAAATGGGGCCAATGATGGCCAGTGGCAAGCAACCGCCATTTTTGGGGTGGAGCATAATCACGTGGTGGCTGACAATTTTTTTCTGGCATTTTCGTGTCTTTTTTTAACACGGCATTTCCGTGTCTTTGATATGGATGGGAAAAACAGGAAATGTTTCTATAATGATGATGGTGCACATAAGGTCGGGCATCTCCTTCAGTTTATGCGCGGCTAACGGGGAGAGCGTTGAGGTCATCTGCCAGAGACTACGCATGGGCTGTGGCGATGGTACGCATCACATCTATGAATCTTTTTTAAGTTTATGCGGGGCTAACAGAAATAGCGTTGAGGCCATCTGCCGATTGTGTGAGCATGGGCATGGGTCCGTGCAGTTGGTGGTCGGTTTGATTCCTCGCACATAGGATGTGACGATGTTATGTATCACGTCTGCGAAATTTCATCGCCTAAAAGAATCGGCCTCCTGGATTTCTCTATTTTGCCTTGGGCAAATGCCACCGCGGTGAAAGGTTGGTGGACTGATACAGTGAACAATACAAGACCGCACTGGAAAGCTCTCACTTCGCTGATTATGTTGGTATCTTGGGAGATTTGGAAGGAACACAATGCGAGAGTTTTCCGTAACACCGCCGCACCCACCATGTTAATTGTCGAGAGGATCAAGGAAGAGGCCCATCTTTGGGCTCTAGCGGGTGCGAAATACTTGAGTAATGTAATGCCTCGAGAGTAGTTGTTTTCTTCCCCGTGTTGCGGGCATAAGTGTAAACCTTCTTTCTTAATCAATGAAAGTGGTAAGTTGGTGGTCGGTTTGATTCCTCGCACATAGGATGTGACGATGATACGTATCACGTCTGCGAAATTTCATCGTCCAAAAAAGCTTGTCCCCCAAATGGATGTATCTAGCATCAAGTTAGTGCTAGATACATCCATTTAACGGACAAGCTTGGGACAAGTTTTTTCAGACGGAGGAAGTATCATTTTCTCTCCAATTGACACTGCCTTTTTGGCCATTGTTGGTGCCCGGTGCACACTGATGTCACCGCCCCCGTCCCTCCCAACTCCTCATGTGGCTTGTCCTAGTCCTATCGCAACTTCCCAGCCAGGATTGCACTTGCTTCCACACGTGTCACCCCCATCATCCCTTTTAACCCGCTTCACCTAAGCAGAAGAGAGGCCCAAGCCTGTCGAGACACCACACACCGAACCACCGGATGTTGCAAGGTCTACTGTTGTTGATCATGCAAAGGACAAGTGACCTTGTGAGGAAGGCCACATCGAGTTGCCACCCAAAGAGTCGAGTGATGAGCGGGATGTGCTCCATGCTCAAGGAACGTGAGAGGAGCTCGACATAGGATTGAAGCGCCTCTTCCTCGATCACCTCTCCGTCGTGGGTGATCCACCAACCCAAATTGCTCCATGAGTGCCCTATGTTGGCGTGTGGTCGGAGTCCCCGATGAAAACCTACCATTGATCCTCTTATTACGACGCACATGTACCGACCGCTTGTGCGGACCCCTGACAGTCGGCCTTGGGTGGACTAGGCTGATGGGCTTATGGCCAAGGCCACGGAAACGAGAAATGGCTATCGGACCACCCTGTGCAGTTGGCGTCGAGCTGGGCCATGGATGTCGACTGCGTGCATGCCAAGCCCACAAGAGTTGGCTCAAGCGATACGTTGTGTTTGTTTCATGATAGACCGGGTGTGCTTGTATCAGCTTGACATTAATATGTTGACCTTTATAACGAAAACAAGCACATTACCAGTTTGAAGTTATACCAGAAAATGTGGTTCCGCATAATGCATTTCTATGAATGTGAGCTTCGAAATGTTGTTTCAACTAGCAGGGTGGACAGTGCGGCGCATGCCGCGCCCGTGTTGTAGCCCGTAGTTGTCTAGGTGCTGCTTAAATAGTGTATTGGGCAATTTATTTGAGATAGGCAACTTTATATAACCGAAGTTACACAAAAGCAGAGCCAATATTCAAAGTAATTTTTTTTCTGTCCTACTGCTCCCCCTGTTTTAAAATAATTAAAGTTTCAGGATTATCATAAGTGATTTTTTTAAAATTTGACCAAGTCTGTAAAATCATCCACAAAGATCTACAATATTAAATATACATAACATGAAAATATATTTCATAATGGATCTAATAAAATAATTTTGGCTTTGTAGGTGTGGACATATTTTTATATAGACTTTTTTGCAGGGGATTTTGTTACAGGCTTGGTCAAACTTAATAAAATCCGACTTAGGAAAATCCTAGAATTTCAATTATTTTGAAATGGAGAAGGTAATTGGATGAACTCAGTAGTTTAAATCATCTCTTTCTGCATGATCATATTTGCGGTCTTGAAAAAAATCTCGATGAGTGTGAAGCTACACTGCCTGGCTTTAACGTCAGATCTGGTTTGGCAAAAACTAACCGAAAATATGTTCACTTAGTGTTGGATTGGTAAATCACTGGTTGGAGGTCGTTTTCGCAATTTTCAAGATTTGCCAATATAATACTCCATATTTATCAGATTTCACCTAAAAGCATGTTACCTGTTAACTATTTATGTGGCATTTACCCTTTTTTAAAATGCCATGAACAAAGAAACACATATTTTTCTTATAAAAAGCTAGAGAACACATAAAACATATAATCACCATGATATGATTTTTTTTAAATGACAGGCTACTTTATAAAAAATGCCATGCTAATTTTTAAATAATTGGTACGATTAAAAAAAAGTGTAATGTGTTCTGGCGGCCAGAATAGATGGGGAGGCACGTTACGACCGCTGCAGGCATGGGAGGAGATGGCCTGCCGTGGACGGAGATGGGCGAGATGGAAGGCCTACGCCGGCCAGAGAGATCCGACGGCGGCCGTCCAGGTCAGGGATGGAGAGGAGGAACGCTGCAGGAGGGAAAGGGGCGGCTGCCGAGGGAGCTTGAAGGTGAGCCGCCGCTGGAGAGATGAGGAGGGCCGGGAGTCAGATGCATATACGCGCTGCCGTCGCCTACTGAAGCTTTTGGTCGCGTGGGGACGGAGCCAGGTCTCTCGCGGGGCTTCTGTCTCCAATCGTTTTCTTTTGCGGGAGTTGGCCGATTCAGCCGAAATTGGAGGCAGAGAGGTCTGTATCGAGGAAGGGTTGTGCGCGTGAGAACGATTTCAGTCTGTATTGGACCCGATTCAGCCCGGACATTTCAGTGGGCATCCAAACGGCTGAATTGATACCTAGCTAATACCAAATCCAATTCAGATGGGTCAATACAGACATCCAAACGCAGTGTAATTGTTTTTGTATGAATTCTGCGATGGATATGTTTCACTGTGAAAAGGGCCATGTTTTGGAGAACACTTTTTTTTCGCCAAGGACCAGAAACAAAATGCCATGTTGTAAAGTTTTTTTCTTTATTTGGTCCATTGTGCAAAAACTGAGAAAAAAAGCCACGTCGGTGTTTTTTCTTTTAAAATTTTCATGCCAATAAAACTAAAATTGCCATCCCCTTAATAATAAAAACTGTCATCTTCTTGATAATAAAAATGTCATGACAACAATAATAAAAATGCCATGCTCTCAATAATAAAACTGCCAACATGTTAACAATAAAACTCACGTCCTCCTAATAACAAAAAATATTTTATTAATAATAAAAATGCCATGTTCTTAGTCATAAAACCGTCATCCTCTGACAATAAAAAATTCCATGTTACTAATAATGAAAATGTCATGCTCTTAATAATAAAACTGCCATCCTCTTAATAATAAAAATACCATGTTACTAATTATTAAAAGACCATGCTCTTAATATTTATTTGTTGCCATGGCCATGGGGGCATTACAAAAGACCTAGAAATTGACATGCTACATATAATAAGAATGCACATGTCAAGTTTACAAAAAATCCCTCTAAAAAAGGATTTTGTTCAATTAATAATGGGAAAGATTTTGGATTCTTGGATTGTTTTTTCAAACGAAAAATTAAATTAAAAAGGAATTTAACTTCAAAAGTTACATAAAAAAGCTTTAATTACATGTGTGCACAAAACCTGCTTCAGCCCCCCAGTGCATACATTTTTTGGAAGAAAAATAAGCGATCGTTCGCCAGGAAACGTTTCGCTCCAGCTGATGTATACCTTGCTTTCCAACGTATGTGGCTGCTTGAAATAGATGTTTTGTAAAGCAGCAAACTCAAGTGAATCATGTAAAAAAAACTTTTTTTTCGAACACGCAAAAGCTTTGCGCGTCGATGTATTAGAAGAAGAGAAATAAAAGTACAGAGAGTATGGCGGCTTGCCGCGGTTACAATCATCCCCACGGTAGCATATGGTGGGCAACCATTAACACCATGGGGCACGCAACAACGCCCTACATGCTAGAAGGTCCTACCTCCAGAAGTCCAACAACCCCCTCGCACCATAAGGTTTCCATAGCTCAACCTCATCACTGATGCGGCGATAAAGCTCTCTAGCAACGACCGCTGACCGTTCGAAGACACGACTATGACGCTCCTTCCATAGCATCCAGACGATGAGGAGGGCAAGCGAATCAAACCCCTTCCTCTGCTCCTTCGGGATCATCGCACAACTGGCTGGCCACCACTCTATGAGAATTGCATCCATGGTGGGCACCAACTGGCCGAGGCCGCACCGTGCAAGGGCAGAGTGCCACTCCTCCCTGGCAAACACACAACCCAGTGCCAGGTGATCTGCAGTCTCAGCCTCCTGCTCGCATAATGGGCACATGACGTGGGACTGGAGGCCGTGTCGAAGGCGTCTGTCTGCCGTCCAAATCCAACGCCTCATCGCTAGCCAGAAGTGAAGCTTGCACTTGGCCGGGGCCCAAGTCTTCCAAAGGGCCCGACCGCATGGGAGCCTCTCGAGGCTAGCAAAGAACACCTGGTAAGCTGAGCTCACAGAATATACCTCAGTCGGCGTCCACTTCCAGATTATGCGATCCGGAATCTCAGGGAGTAGGTGCACCTCAAGAAGCAAGTCCGTGAGCATCAAGAATTGAGTTAGCATTCTAACCGTCAACACCACTGTGATGTCCCTGATCCAAGCGCGGTGCGCCAAGGCCTCATGAACCGTTCGCGTGCGCCGCGCACCATCGTTCACCGCTAGGAATAGCTCTGGGGCCTCAAACTGAATGGAACGCCCGTGGAGCCAAAAATCCGTCCAAAAAAGAGCATTTCTACCATCCCAACATCACCTTGATGGACGAGTCAAAAATAGCGTGCACCTCAGGCTCCACGGCCGGCTGCAGGCCCGACCAACAACAATCAGATGTGCGTTGCATCCATAGCCAACATGCCCGAAACGCATAGCCTAATAGCTTGAGGTTCAGGGCGCCCAAAACACCATACTCGAACGGCTTGCACACTTGCTCCCAAGCCACCAGACAATGGCCACCGCTGACGACGTGGGTCCCCTTTCAAAAGAAGGCACGAATCCTCTTCTCAAACCCATCGATCAGCCATACGGGCAGCTGCATCGTGATAGAGTGATACACGGGGATGGATGTGAGGACCGACTTGACTAGCACGAGGCGACCAACCGCGGTGATCCAACGAGCAATCCATGGCAGTAGTCGATTGCATACTCTGTCCAATAAAGGTTGAAGGCACACCCTTCGACTCTCGTAAAAAAAAACTCAAGTGAACCAAGTAATGTTAGGCTAATAATTATTGCAAACACTTGGTGTACTCTCCCCGGAAAAGAAAACTTGGTGTACTGCTCCGCAGAAAGCAAAAAACAATCGATTCGCAAATTTAGACTTCGGATATGAAAGTGGAACCTCTGTTTGTTTCCGGCAAGCGGTTGTAATATACAGAACTCATATATCCAGTCTGAATCTTAACACCGACCGACAAAAGAAGCATGGCTGACACTAATTTCAGAAATCGCCATTGCTCTGCGGAAAGAACACAACATCAAACACTTGAGGCATCTAAGTTGCCAAAAAAGCTGAGGATTTTAGCTAACTGTCAGAATTTGAGACACAAACACTCCACATTCACGGAGAAGCTCACAAAATAGAGTTGAACTAAATATGGAAGTTCCTGAAGGTGTGAACAAAATTTCCCAAAAGAATGAGAATATATTTTGGTGCTGCCCAGGCTCGAACTGGAGACCTTTAGTGTGTAAGACTAACGTGATGACCAACTACACCACAGCACCATCTTGACAAATTCTTAACCCGCCTGATTAACACAGAAGACTAAACATTGTTTAGGCCAACCATTCCATCGTCGTGCAACCGCATGTTTCAGTACGAGAGAGAAAGAGTCTCCTCCCACTCCACTCCCATTGGAATGCAAACACGTACACATGCCGTACGTGTCATACTAATTACCCTAATGTGCACGTGTACAAGTGTACAGAAATTGACAATCTTTGTCAAGATTGGTGCTAACAGCGTGCAGGTGGGAGGCTGGCGAGATTTGTTCCGGGCTCCATTCACCAAATGTCCAAATCCCATCCCTAAGGCGTGAACCAATGTTTGATTACCACCCTCTGCGGATGCTGGTCACTTTTTGATGGATGGCAAAGCCACAACGGCTCATAATGGTTGCCGTGCGGGATTGCGCCCGCTTCCGTGGCATCTGAACCTGAACAACGGCTGCGGACAGCTAAACCCCGGGGAAGGAAACACTCCTGCCTTTAGGCTGTCCCGCCGGTAGCCTCACACAAGAGCGTTGGGCTTTGACATTGCCAGCAGAGAAGGTTCTTCTTCTCTTTGGCCAGCGCCGGAACGACAGAGCTTCTGTGCGACGTGGAAGGACGTCTGAACCGGCGGCGGTGATCAGGGTTCGGGGTTCCCCCTGTTTCGGTTCCACCCCCCCTCTCTCCAAACTATCTCCTACGTTCTTCCTAATGATAACAAGATTATAATAGCATCAATTGCAGTGCATAGTCCCAATGCTCATATGTGTGAAAAAGGGTCAACATTTTCAAAAACAAAACCAAAACAATTTTTCGTCTTCTCCAACACGCATACAAATGAGCGTCATCTTGTATTAGAGAGAAAGGGTCAAGATGACGCCAGATACAAACAAAGGCCAAAGGGCCATAATAAACAGACAACGAAAGCCCTCGAGGCTACCTTTAACAAAGAAAACTCAGAGAAAGGAAATAAAAACAGCCAACAGCGGATCCCTGATGGTGATGCATCAAATTACTTCTCTCAGCTAGCTATTGTCAACATTATGGCTTCAGAGAAAATGGCATTAGAAGTCAAGGTATGCATCACTCATCAGTTCCAACTTCCAAAGACGAATACCATAAAGCCCTTCTTTCAAGTTAAGAACACACAGAACAATTTATACCATCTCTGAAGAGTTTATCTGTATTCGATGTCAGAGTGACCAAGCCAAACAGCATCAAAATGGTGGCAATGAAACAAAAAAACTGGGTCCAGAGTTGGCTCTGATCGTCAGAGAGGTTTGCTATACAATAGTCTACTTGATGACCTCGAAAAATAGAACTTCAGGCTGGAGCTTGCAGTCCTTGAAACGTTCTAGCAAATGCTCCCAACTATCTTCTCTCTGCATGCAGGAAGTTCACATCAACAAATCAGCAAGTTAAGAATAAAATGGCTACAAGAAAGAATACAGGGCCTTGATCAACACCCAGGAGTCACGAGTAACTTACCTCGACAGTCTCGAAGCCATATATGACCCACTTGTCCTCGTCGCGAGCAAAGCAGACGTAGCGGTCATCAGCATAGCAGATCTGCAAGAGTTTGGATTGCAAGCTAGCATAAGATGGATGCTAAATTGCACTGCGTTTGCAAGGAGTGACTATGCTTGCATATGTAAGCAGGCAAATTAAGTAACCAGAGCATTAAACCAACCTTGCAATAGGCCTGCACTAATACTCAAAGCAACAGAAGAGTAAACAGAGACAGAGAGATAGGAAGTGTGCATATAAAAGGTTACTCCAGCAGATGTTCTGCAACCACTCCATGTGATTTGATGAGGCCATTTCCTATTCGCTTTAAAGGGAAGGAAAATAATGCAAAACATACTTGTGAGAGCAGCAGACTTTAAAAGGTCTAACCAGTTTACCTACATATGATACTTCTTCAACCGTTCAATCAATGGAACGTTTATAAAAGGAACTCAGCGACATAAGGATCACACAGGCTATTGATTCTTGCTGAAATTCTTCTGCCGAGTCTTCTAAATATCTTGATATAAGTGAAGTAGGCAGGAAAAAATATGCCACAGATAGGACCATTCAAAAACTTGCAAATATCTCTCCAACTCCAAGTACGAACCAACTCAGATATGATGTATCATAGTTTAAACCTTATATCCACTTCTTTATAAATAGCAGCAAAATGCCTTGTCAATGTAACCTAGGCAATTTGAACCAGGTGACAACGCCATTTAACCATGATCCGTTTTGTTCCACAAAATAAGAACCTTGCTTCAGTCTTAGAACAATACCAACTTGGCCTCCGGTAGCAGTCAAGGAACAGTAAACAATTAGCAACACAACTTATAAAAGGTCATGAACGTCAACCAATACAAATAGCTCATTGCTTTTTATCATTTCAGGATTACCTTAACATGAGAATTAAATGATAAAAGTATTTGTTCAGCTCCATTGACAATTCAATTTAGGAAAATAGAATAGTTTGCTGTGCACGTACCATGGAGGTGACAGCATACATAGCTGCAGGATGAGCACTCCTGCAAAAGAACTCAGTGTCAAGGGGAGACGTGATGCCAGCCAGAACTTCAGATAGTGCGTCCTGGCTTTCACTGCCACCCAGCCAGTTCAAAACTGCCGACATGATGAATATTTATTGGTGTAAACTACTGCAAGCTATGATGTATGAATAAAATAAAAGCCAACTTATAATTTGAGACAAGTAGCGTTACCTATTGTAAAGAAGTGTGGTGTGTTTGAAAGAAAGAGATCAAAATTATGCAGACTTCCACAATGGTCGCATTTGTTGTCCTCGCGAAACTGTTCATCCAATAGGACCGGAAGCTCTGCAAAGGACTTGATCTGTACAAGGACAATTAAAACCTCTAGTCAATATTTCCTACTTTCTAGAATACTCTTGCGTCAATATCCACCTATACAATGTTGGCTAGGCAGATAACTATTGCATACAGCATACCTTTGATGTTTTAGGTGAACCGGCATCGAGTTTATGGAAAAGTGTGGTATGCAGGTATTCACCGGAAGACTTCCCACAGCTACAGCTGATTTGAGCATCGAATTTGATCCCAAAAAGATAATGTGTTGGGCATATGCAATCTCCGCACGTGATTCGGTTCACTACATGTCTCTCGGTCTCCTTGTTTTCTCTAAAACGCGAACAAGTTTCTGACATATGCAATTCAATGAGAATTGTGGCCGCAATCTCAGAAGCAAAAGTTTTCCCAACCTGCGGAATATATTCACCAGGAATTCAGGATTACTAATTGCATGCATGATCATATAGGACAGACTCAGAATACAGTTTTTTTAGGTCAATACTTTACACACAACGTAAAAGAAACACAACAGCGATGGAAAATACAACAGAGCTTACAATAACAACATACTCCCTCCCTAAAGAAATATAAGAGCGTTTAGATCACTACTTTAGTGATCTATAAATGCTCTTATATTTCTTTACGGAGGGAGTACCTAAATTCGCCCATTCTAGTGCAATATACTTGGTATAAATATTCAGCATGCATAAATATACAGTAAATAATAATAAAAAACAATTAATTCTGGCATGAACTAGGACTGTTTCCCTCTGTGGAGTGTAAGATACCACATCTATGTTTTGTTCAAAACAGTTGCAGACCTCCAAAATGACCACAAAGTAAGAAATGAACACATGCAAATAAAATAAATTGAAGGTAGCATCAGCACTGAACTGGATTACATACTCTGCTTTCACGTTGTAATCTAATTTCAATTATTTTTTGTTTAAACGGTCTTGCAAATATATGCAATGGTGATTAAGGTCTAACCTTTTCATAAAAAGTGCTGCAATCTACAACTCTGCAGAGAAGAGTCTTCATGCAAGTCAGTACAACATCGCTTAAGTGGTGGTCGTTTTTCTCCCAAGAAGAGAAGATTTCATAAAATTGCTGTGCAATGCAGGGATTTTCAACTGACGGGATCCATACAAGTGGCCCCATCAGAAGTTTATCTCTGAAATGCCTCAGATTGCACAATGACTGCACACATACAAAGGAAATTATAGGCTGGTTTTTCAGATTGCCCAATGACAGGAAGACATACATAGGAAATTATAGGCTGGTTGTTAAAAGATCACATGACCAGATGCGAGTGTCTCTTGTTCAGCATTGTTCTTGTTGGAAATAGTAAGGCTTTGTTGAGAACTGGAGGTGCTTGCCATTTCCTTGACAGATTGGCCAGAAATTCCTGTATTATGAAATTGTAAGAAGTATTAGTGACATAACAGAGCATATTTTATATTGTAAAACTGAGAGCATGCAACAACGTATTTGTTAATTCAAAAAAGTATTTTCCAAGAGGTTAGACTGAATGGAAGTTTTCCTTTGGAACTGAGTGCAAAGTGGCCTATAGGAAAAGAGGACATCCTAAGGATTCAAATCCTACATACCAGATAACTTCTAATAGAATATTACGCTGTAAAAAACCTCTAATATAGTAGTAGTACTCAAAATTCCCAAGGATGGAAATCCTAATAAACTACATAGAAATTCCTCTGAATCAAGGAGGCATAAAACAAGCAGACTAGGCAATGCCAGGTTTATATCGTTGACGTTTAACTTAATTATTTGCTATGACAGCAGAAGAACAAAAAGCTCCTAGAACAGTCAATGTGACATGAGTTAACACAAATTCATTGGGCAGCAGGAATTTTACCGCATATAATATCAATATTGGCACCAGCAAATCCAATACGCCTAGTACCAGGATGATTTAGATAAAAAGGAATCCGTTTCTTCAATTCTATCTGCAAAGATGGTTATCAGTTAGCACACAATATGGGCAGTTGAGCCAACAAATGGGCATATATAACTATAAAAACTAATCGCTGCAGATGTTAACAGACCCATTGGTATGATCTCGCAAGGGGAAGAATGATTTCACGATAATCCACAACAGTAACTTGAAGAAACTTTAGCCACAATTTGTCTATTCCAGAACAGCACTCCTGAAACTGCAATCAACAAGCAAGCCAATCATTAGTGTGATAAACATCACTATCAGCAGAACAGTGAACTAAGGAGGAATGCTAAATTGAAACCATGCCATATGTAGAAGTGCTAGACCTCAGTGCTAAGTGTATCTTTAGGCAACATCCTCAGCTTCTCCCTGATGCTCCCAAGGATCTCAGATCCTTCTCTGCATTTCCTTTGTCGCATTTCAGCGAAGGGCTCTGCCTGTATTCCAACAGATGGTGAAAGCAGCAAGGATTCAAACATATCCTGCACCCTTGGTAAAAGGAAGGTGTCAGACTGGCGGCTGAGAGTTATCCCAACCAACGAGTGATCATCCTGTGATGAATTCTCATAATATTCTGGATCTATAAGTGACTGCAGCTTCCCCCAGAGCTCATCTCGGTGCTTGCTGCACGTGTGTTGCCAGAGCGAACTAGTGTCCGAGAACTTCTTGCCATCACAACGGGAATTGAGGCAAATCCAGAAACTCCATGACTCCTGATTCTTGAGAAAGCGCGTTGCATCAGATATGGTCTTTGCTGCCGACTTGTCGATTCCATCATAGTGCGCCTGCAGCGTGTCAACCGTCACTGATACGACGCGTTGGCCCTGCAGTGCATTCTTCATAGAGGACCAGTATAATGCAGTGCAGCCACAACTATGATCTGCTTGAGCAAGACACGGAGCTGCTTCTTGACATAAGATACTCTGGCATCAGAATCTGCCCCAAGAGCAGCCATGGGAGGTATGTCATCCCACTTGGGGTCATTCGGCGTCTCGATGCGAACTGCCCGGCGGCACTCTCTCTCCGCAGCATCAAAGTTATCCAGGACGAACAAGAGCTTGGCGTGGAACAAGGCAACCATGAGCGAGTGGTCGAAGTTTTCTACCGCTTGAGACACGGTGGTGAGCGCGCGGCGCAGAAGCTGCTTCTTGTCCATTGCCGGATCGAGGGCACGGACTGGTGCCAAGTCGATGTACGCGCGGAGTAGCTGGGCGCGCGGCGAGTAGGGGTAGGTCTCGGCGAGAAGCTTTGCACGGTCCCGTGCTTCATCGGCGGCAGGCCCGCCGAGATTGCTGGCGTCCAGCAACTTGGCGGCCTCCAATGGCAGAATCCTGTGGTTGATTCTTTCCGCGAAGCGCTCCATCGAGATGCTGGCGCTCTTCACGGCATCGCGCCTTCTCTCCTTGCTGCTCGAGTCCCCGCTCATGTCGTACACCACGTTGTACAGCGCCGGGTCGGCTTGGTCGTTGTTCGCGGCCGTGTCGAGCATGCGGAGAAACTCCTTCTGCGCGTCCTCGAAGTGACGGCAGTCGGCGAGCGCGTCGGCGTGGTCGGTGTTGGTAACGACGCAGCCGGGGGCGAGCCGCGCAGCGGCGGAGAAGGCGTCGAGGGTGGCGTGGCGGTGGTACTTCTCCAGCGCGGACGCGTTCTCGTCGTCGTCTTCGTCGTCGCTGTGGGCGCCCCTGTCGTTCCGCGCGACGAGGAAGGCGTGGCGGTGGATCAAGCCAGCGAGGTTGAGGGCGACCGCGGAGCCCGGGTGCACGGCGGCGAGCACTACGGCGCGGGCCACCGCAGCCTCGTGCTGGCCGTCGTAGTGGAGGTTTAGAACCTCCCGGGCCTCGTTGCGGATGGATGCGGCCTCCGCAGCCTCGTGGTTCGCCATCGCCGGGGCGCTCGGAGAAGTTGCCCGGCTGGCGTGGAAACCCGGGAAGATGCGCGCGAGGTGTTCGCGGAATTGCCTCGCGAAGAGACCGGAAGGAAACGGGGGAGGAGGAGTAGAGGAAGGGCGGCAATGGAGGAGGGGGGGGGGGGGGGGGGGGGGGGAGTTGGTCGGACGAGAAGGAGCCTACGCCCTCGTCAATGCGGAAACGCCACAGGCGGTCGCATACGGGGCAGTAGAACAACATGTAGTTTGCAGCGGCCGGGCACGGCGGCGCTGCTGGCCGCATGGTCGCCGGTTGTTGATTCTGGCTTAGGGAGCGGGTTGCGCGGCCGTGGGCTTGAGGCCTAGGGTTTCGGTGGAGGTGGAGGGGGCGAGTTGCGGGCGGAAACGGGAGGGGAGGTGGAATGCGGGAGCGACGAGGGGGTGGTTTTGGGTTGGTGAGGCGGGGTGGGGAGGACCGGAGGAGGAGGAGGAGGTATTTATATTCAGCGTGGGGAGGAAGACGGTGGTTGCAAGGGTGGTGGGACTTGACTTGGAAGACCAGACCAGGAAGAGTGCGCTACTCGTGGAGGAACGAAGCCGTTTAGTATGGTCAATGCGGTACTCCCCGGATCTCATCCTGCCCATTTCTCCCCGTGACAGTGATTTGAAAACAAGCATGTTTTGAGACGAGTTCAAAGTTCATGCTCAATGGAATTCGCGTTTTTTTGCTTTCATTCCAAAGCGAGATAGTAGTTACTCCCTCTGTAAACTAATATAAAAGCATTTAGATCACTATTTTAGTGTTCTAAACGCTCTTATATTAATTTACGGAGGGAGTATTAATCAACCAACACTGCTACACAGCCGACGCGTTTTAGATGATTTTTAGATGATGCAATGCATCGAGCCATCGATGCATAGAGGAAAGGTGAACATAACCGTTCGATCCTCCAGTCGTCCAAAGTTCGGCCAACATTTGTCATGTGTACAACAATTTCATTAATCGAGATGTGCGGTGTTGTCACGTCCTTGTTGCCGACGAGTCGACGTTGATAGATTTTGAACAAATTTCTGATGAAAAATTCAAATTAGGGCTGAGGAGGTTGAAAAGTAGAAGGTAGAGGGTGGCGTCTGGCCTATAACGATCTCTGCCTCAACTCATAGCAACATAACACACCTTCTAGCCCATGGCCTAACACACTGCAAATCCATTTGAAGTCCACGCCTCTATTTGATTTTCCCACCTTCCCAGTTGGTGCCTTCTCTTTTTGTTTACACCTTCCGGGTTATTTAACGTAGTCACATTATCGGCAATACTAACATTGCCCTCTCATTGAGAACCAGCTGGTCCTAGGCTGGTGCTTCCGAGTAGCGAGAGTTGAGCATCTGATAATCCTCTCAGGTAGCTACAGATGCTGGAACAGTAGACCCCTTCATCAACATTTGAAGATAGGCATCGTTTTATTTCTTCACCAAACCTTCAAGTATCACTCCCCGCAAGGAAAGATCAATGATCTAGCCAATGAACCTTGAGTTATGACACATGAAAAACCAGATGCACCATACTTCCTCGGAGTAACTCCAACATGTAGGTTGCATTGCCAATCTTGGCCAAGATTTTAAAGATACCAACTAATTTCAAGGCAAGCTTAGGGCATGTACGGTTAGCCACTAAAAACTAAGAATGCGGTTGCAACCACAAGTACACCATTTTCCCTTCAGCAAGTTCCCTTGGAGATCTCTTCTTATCTACATGTTACTTGTATTTGAACTAAACTTTGGCCAAATGCTCCTTCAAGTTTGCAATGTGTTGAGTTTGGATAAATAGCCAGGTCTGCACATCAGAATTCAAAGAGGGACATGTTGCAAGGGGTGTCCTATGTTTGGCTCATGTCTGTACAAGGCTTTATAAGGTGTGCAACCTAGAGAAGAGTGGAAAGTGGAGTTACACCAAAACTTATCTTGAGGTAGCCAAGAGGTCCACTTGGCAGGAGAATCATGAACCACACCACAACACAAATACATCTCCAAACACAGATTTGCCCTTTTAGAGTCTAACCATTTATCTAAGGGTGGTAAGCAGTGCTCATCTGCAATTATGTGGCCCAAACTCTGAAAAGCTCCTTCCAGAATGCACTAGTAAAGATTTTATCTCTGTCACGCACATGGAGAGTGATAGCCCTATGTAGTCTGACAATGTTGCTCAGAAATGCTTTAGCCACTGATGTTGTAGAGAAAGGACGTTTGAGTGGAATGAAATGACCTACTTTGATAAATCTATCAACCACCACCAAAATGGCATTGTATCCATCTGATTTAGAAAGGCCTCAATAAAATCCATGATGATGAACCACCAAGGACCATTAGGTACAGGTATAGGTTGTAAAAGCCCTGGTGTTTTGCATAGTTCATGCATAGCGTCTTAACATGTAGCACACAACTTCAAAAAAATTCTCCATATCTACCTTCATTTCGTGCCAAAGAGATGCTCAACTCCGTAATAAGTTGCCAATATTCTGGAATGACCATCTACATGAGTGGAGTGAAAGGCCATAATTAGTTTGGTCTGCCTCCAGCATTGGCACCCACCCATATATTGTCATTATGTTTGATTATGTCTTCCTATAGTAGAAAACCACCACATGACCTAGCAACTTGATCCACTTTATAAGAGTTGAGTACCTCTTGTGTCCACACTGGCTGACTAGAGGATACAAACTGTAAGGGAGCCACCCTAGACAAGGCATCAAGCATAGTGTTTTCACTCCTTTTTTGTATTGTATACTAAACTAGAGACTCGTTAATTTTTTCATTGTTTTCCTCTTCAAATAATATGCTAGATTTTGGTCTCCCAAATGATAGAGGGTCTGGTGGTGTATCTTAGTGATAAATGGCCCCTGGAAAGGTACTGTGCCACTTGTCAATTGCCATCATGATTGCCAAAAACTCTTTCTCATAGATATAAATCTTTTGATTTCACCGTGAAAGTCTTACTGTAAAATGCAATGGGGTCTCTATCCTAAGTTAACACAACACCCACCCCTAATGTTACATGCATCAGTTTCCACACATAAGAGCTTAGAGAACCTGGGAAGTGAAGGACTGGAGTAGAGGTTATAGCTTTTCTTGAGCTGAAAAAAATATCTTGACCTTCTGTGGCCCATTGGATAGCATGTTTCTTCAACAACATAGTGAGGGGTTAAGAAATGATCCCATAGTTTTGTACAAATTTCCTATAGTACCCAATTAACCTACAAACCCTTGGAGTCCACTAATGTTAGCAAGCACAGGCTAGGTTGATCATTGTTGTAGTTTCTGCTGGATTATTTCCCACTCTATGATATGAAATTATGTGTCATGGGCACTCCGTGGATTGTTAGCAAATGGGCACTTGCTACCGTTCACATCAAACTGAAGGAAATATGCCCTAAAGGCAATAATAAAGTTATTATTTATTTCCTCATATCATGATAAATGTTTATTATTCATGCTAGAATTGTATTAACCGGAAACATGATACATGTGTGAATACATAGACAAACTTAATGTCACTAGTATGCCTCTACTTGACTAGCTCATTAATCAAAGATGGTTATATTTCCTAACCATAGACATGTGTTGTCATTTGATTAATGGGATCACATCATTAGGAGAATGATGTGATTGACTTGACCCATTCCGTTAGCTTAGCACTTGATCGTTTAGTATGTTGCTATTGCTTTCTTCATGACTTATACAAGTTCCTACAACTATGAGATTATGCAACTCCCGTTTACCGGAGGAACACTTTGTGTGCTACCAAACGTCACAACATAACTGGGTGATTATAAAGGAGCTCTACAGGTGTCTCCAAAGGTACATGTGAGTTGGCGTATTCCGAGATTAGGTTTTGTCACTCCGATTGTCGGAGAGGTATCTCTGGGCCCTCTCGGTAATGCACATCACTATAAGCCTTGCAAGCAATGTATCTAATGAGTTAGTTACGGAATGATGCATTACGTAATGAGTAAAGAGACTTGCCGGTAACGAGATTGAACTAGGTATTGAGATACCGACGATCAAATCTCGGGCAAGTAACATACCGATGACAAAGGGAACAACGTATGTTGTTATGCGGTTTGACCGACAAAGATCTTCGTAGAATATGTAGGAGCCAATATGAGCATCCAGGTTCCGCTATTGGTTATTGACCGGAAATAGTTCTAGGTCATGTCTACATAGTTCTCGAACCCGTAGAGTCCGCACGCTTAAGGTTTTGATGACAGTTATATTATGAGTTTATGAATTTTGATGTATCGAAGTTTGTTCGGAGTCCCAGATGTGATTTCAGACATGACGAGGAGTCTTGAAATGGTCAAGACATGAAGATTGATATATTGGAAGCCTATGTTTGGATGTCGGAAGTGTTTCGGGTGAAATCGAGATTTTACCGGAGTACCGAAGGGTTACCGGAACCCCCCGGGGGCTTAATGGGCCTACATGGGCCTTAGTGGAGAAGAGGAGAGGAGGCAAGGGCTGGGCCGTGCGCCCCTCCCGCCTAGTCCGAATAGGACAAGGAGAGGGGGGCGGCGCCCCCCTTTCCTTCCTCTCTCCCTCCTCCTTCCCCCCTTCTCCTAGTCCAACAAGGAAGGAGGGAGTCCTACTTCCGGTGGGAGTAGGACTCCCCTTGGCACGCCCCCTCCTAGGCCGGCCGCCCCCTCCCCCTTGGCTCCTTTATATACGGGGGCAGGGGGCACCTCTAGACACAACAATTGATCTCTTAGCCGTGTGCGGTGCCCCCCCTCCACCATAGTCCTCCTCAATAATATTGTAGCGGTGCTTATGCGAAGCCCTGCGACGATAGAATATCAAGATTGTCACCACGCCGTCGTGCTGACAGAACTCTTCCCCGACATTCTGCTGGATCGGAGTACAGGGATCGTCATCGAGCTGAACGTGTGCTAGAACTCGGAGGTGCTGTAGTTTCAGTGCTTGATCGGTCGGGCCGTGAAGACGTACGACTACATCAACCACGTTGTTCTAACGCTTCCGCTTTCGGTCTATGAGGGTACGTGGACAACACTCTCCCCTCTCGTTACTATGCATCACCATGATCTTGCGTGCGCGTAGGAATTTTTTTGAAATTACTACGTTCCCCAACAGTGGCATCCGAGCCTGGTTTTATGCGTAGATATTATATGCACGAGTAGAACACAAGTGAGTTGTGGGCGATACAAGTCATACTGCTTACCAGCATGTCATACTTTGGTTCGGCGGTATTGTTGGATGAAGCGGCCCGGACCGACATTACGCGTACGCTTACGCGAGACTGGTTCTACCGACGTGCTTTGCACACAGGTGGCTGGCGGGTGTCAGTTTCTCCAACTTTAGTTGAACCGAGTGTGGCTACGCCCGGTCCTTGCGAAGGTTAAAACATCACTAACTTGACGAACTATCGTTGTGGTTTGATGCGTAGGTAAGAACGGTTCTTGCTCGGCCCGTAGCAGCCACGTAAAATTTGCAACAACAAAGTAGAGGACGTCTAACTTGTTTTTGCAGGGCATGTTGTGATGTGATATGGTCAAGACGTGATGCTATATTTTATTGTATGAGATGATCATGTTTTGTAACCGAAGTTATCGGCAACTGGCAGGAGCCATATGGTTGTCGCTTTATTGTATGAAATGCAAACGCCCTGTAATTGCTTTACTTTATCACTAAGCGGTAGCGATAGTCGTAGAAGCAATAGATGGCGTAACGACAACGATGCTACGATGGAGATCAAGGTGTCGCGCCGGTGACGATGGTGATCACGACGGTGCTTCGGAGATGGAGATCACAAGCACAAGATGATGATGGCCATATCATATCACTTATATTGATTGCATGTGATGTTTATCCTTTATGCATCTTATCTTGCTTTGATTGACGGTAGCATTTTAAGATGATCTCTCACTAATTATCAAGAAGTGTTCTCCCTGAGTATGCACCATTGCGAAAGTTCTTCGTGCTGAGACACCACGTGATGATCGGGTGTGATAGGCTCTACGTTCAAATACAACGGGTGCAAAACAGTTGCACACGCGGAATACTCAGGTTAAACTTGACGAGCCTAGCATATACAGATATGGCCTCGGAACACGGAGACCGAAAGGTCGAACGTGAATCATATAGTAGATATGATCAACATAGTGATGTTCACCATTGAAAACTACTCCATCTCACGTGATGATCGGACATGGTTTAGTTGATTTGGATCACGTGATCACTTAGATGACTAGAGAGATGTCTGTCTAAGTGGGAGTTCTTAAGTAATATGATTAATTGAACTTAAATTTATCATGAACTTAGTACCTGATAGTATTTTGCTTGTCTATGTTTGTTGTAGATAGATGGCTCGTGCTGTTGTTCCGTTGAATTTTAATGCGTTCCTTGAGAAAGCTAAGTTGAAAGATGATGGTAGCAATTACACGGACTGGGTCCGTAACTTGAGGATTATCCTCATTGCTGCACAGAAGAATTACGTCCTGGAAGCACCGCTGGGTGCCAGGCCTGCTGCAGATGCAACTGACGATGTTAAGAACGTCTGGCAGAGCAAAGCTGATGACTACTCGATAGTTCAGTGTGCCATGCTTTACGGCTTAGAACCGGGTCTTCAACGATGTTTTGAACGTCATGGAGCATATGAGATGTTCCAGGAGTTGAAGTTAATATTTCAAGCAAATGCCCGGATTGAGAGATATGAAGTCTCCAATAAGTTCTATAGCTGTAAGATGGAGGAGAATAGTTCTGTCAGTGAACATATACTCAAAATGTCTGGGTATAATAATCACTTGATTCAACTGGGAGTTAATCTTCCTGATGATAGTGTCATTGACAGAATTCTTCAATCACTGCCACCAAGCTACAAGAGCTTCGTGATGAACTATAATATGCAAGGGATGGACAAGACTATTCCCGAGCTCTTCGCAATGCTAAAGGCTGCGGAGGTAGAAATCAAGAAGGAGCATCAAGTGTTGATGGTCAATAAGACCACCAGTTTCAAGAAAAAGGGTAAAGGGAAGAAGAAGGGGAACTTCAAGAAGAACAGCAAGCAAGTTGCTGCTCAAGAGAAGAAACCCAAATCTGGACCTAAGCCTGAGACTGAGTGCTTCTACTGCAAGCAGACTGGACACTGGAAGCGGAACTGCCCCAAGTATTTGGCGGATAAGAAGGATGGCAAGGTGAACAAAGGTATATGTGATATACATGTTATTGATGTGTACCTTACTAATGCTCGCAGTAGCACCTGGGTATTTGATACTGGTTCTGTTGCTAATATTTGCAACTCGAAACAGGGACTACGGATTAAGCGAAGATTGGCTAAGGACGAGGTGACGATGCGCGTGGGAAATGGTTCCAAAGTCGATGTGATCGCGGTCGGCACGCTACCTCTACATCTACCTTCGGGATTAGTTTTAGACCTGAATAATTGTTATTTGGTGCCAGCGTTAAGCATGAACATTATATCTGGATCTTGTTTGATGCGAGACGGTTATTCATTTAAATCAGAGAATAATGGTTGTTCTATTTATATGAGTAATATCTTTTATGGTCATGCACCCTTGAAGAGTGGTCTATTTTTATTAAATCTCGATAGTAGTGATACACATATTCATAATGTTGAAGCCAAAAGATGCAGAGTTGATAATGATAGTGCAACTTATTTGTGGCACTGCCGTTTGGGTCATATTGGTGTAAAGCGCATGAAGAAACTCCATACTGATGGACTTCTGGAATCACTTGATTATGAATCACTTGGTACTTGCGAACCGTGCCTCATGGGCAAGATGACTAAAACGCCGTTCTCCGGAACTATGGAGCGAGCAACTGATTTGTTGGAAATCATACATACTGATGTATGTGGTCCAATGAATATTGAGGCTCGCGGCGGGTATCGTTATTTTCTCACCTTCACAGATGATTTGAGCAGATATGGGTATATCTACTTGATGAAACACAAGTCTGAAACATTTGAAAAGTTCAAAGAATTTCAGAGTGAAGTGGAAAATCATCGTAACAAGAAAATAAAGTTTCTACGATCTGATCGTGGAGGAGAATATTTGAGTTACGAGTTTGGTTTACATTTGAAGCAATGCGGAATAGTTTCGCAACTCACGCCACCCGGAACACCACAACGAAATGGTGTGTCCGAACGTCGTAATCGTACTTTACTAGATATGGTGCGATCTATGATGTCTCTTACTGATTTACCGCTATCGTTTTGGGGTTATGCTTTAGAGACGGCCGCATTCACGTTAAATAGGGCACCATCAAAATCCGTTGAGACGACGCCTTATGAACTGTGGTTTGGCAAGAAACCAAAGTTGTCGTTTCTTAAAGTTTGGGGCTGCGATGCTTATGTGAAGAAACTTCAACCAGATAAGCTCGAACCCAAATCGGAGAAATGTGTCTTCATAGGATACCCAAAAGAGACTATTGGGTACACCTTCTATCACAGATCTGAGGGCAAGATTTTTGTTGCTAAATTCGGATCCTTTCTAGAGAAGGAGTTTCTCTCGAAAGAAGTGAGTGGGAGGAAAGTAGAACTTGATGAGGTAACTGTACCTGCTCCCTTATTGGAAAGTAGTTCATCACAAGAACCGGTTCCTGTGACAACTACACCAATCAGTGAGGAAGCTAATGATATTGATCATGAAACTTCAGATCAAGTTACTACCGAACCTCGTAGGTCAACCAGAGTAAGATCCGCACCAGAGTGGTACGGTAATCCTATTCTGGAAGTCATGTTACTTGACCATGGCGAACCTACGAACTATGAGGAAGCGATGATGAGCCCAGATTCCGCAAAATGGCTTGAGGCCATGAAATCTGAGATGGGATCCATGTATGAGAACAAAGTATGGACTTTGGTTGACTTGCCCGATGATCGGCAAGCCATCGAGAATAAATGGATCTTCAAGAAGAAGACTGACGCTGATGGTAATGTAACTGTCTACAAAGCTCGACTTGTTGCGAAAGGTTTTCGACAAGTTCAAGGGGTTGACTACGATGAGACTTTCTCACCCGTAGCGATGCTTAAGTCTGTCCGAATCATGTTAGCAATTGCCGCATTTTATGATTATGAAATATGGCAAATGGATGTCAAAACTGCATTCCTGAATGGATTTCTGGAAGAAGAGTTGTATATGATGCAACCGGAAGGTTTTGTCGATCCAAAAGGTGCTAACAAAGTGTGCAAGCTCCAGCGATCCATTTATGGACTGGTGCAAGCCTCTCGGAGTTGGAATAAACGCTTTGATAGTGTGATCAAAGCATATGGTTTTATACAGACTTTTGGAGAAGCCTGTATTTACAAGAAAGTGAGTGGGAGCTCTGTAGCATTTCTGATATTATATGTAGATGACATATTGTTAATTGGAAATGATATAGAATTTCTGGATAGCATAAAGGGATACTTGAATAAAAGTTTTTCGATGAAAGACCTCGGTGAAGCTGCTTACATATTGGGCATCAAGATCTATAGAGATAGATCAAGACGCTTAATTGGACTTTCACAAAGCACATACCTTGATAAAGTTTTGAAAAAGTTCAAAATGGATCAGGCAAAGAAAGGGTTCTTGCCTGTATTACAAGGTGTGAAGTTGAGTCAGACTCAATGCCCGACCACAGCAGAAGATAGAGAGAAAATGAAAGATGTTCCCTATGCTTCAGCCATAGGCTCTATCATGTATGCAATGCTGTGTACCAGACCTGATGTATGCTTAGCAATAAGTTTGGCAGGGAGGTACCAAAGTAATCCAGGAGTGGATCACTGGACAGCGGTCAAGAATATCCTGAAATACCTGAAAAGGACTAAGGATATGTTTCTCGTTTATGGAGGTGACAAAGAGCTAGTCGTAAATGGTTACGTCGATGCAAGCTTTGACACTGATCCGGACGATTCTAAATCGCAAACCGGATACGTGTTTATATTGAACGGTGGAGCTGTCAGTTGGTGCAGTTCTAAACAAAGCGTCGTGGCGGGATCTACATGCGAAGCGGAGTACATAGCTGCTTCGGAAGCAGCAAATGAAGGAGTCTGGATGAAGGAGTTCATTTCCGATCTAGGTGTCATACCTAGTGCATCGGGACCAATGAAGATCTTCTGTGACAATACTGGTGCAATTGCCTTGGCAAAGGAATCCAGATTTCACAAGAGGACCAAGCACATCAAGAGACGCTTCAATTCCATCCGGGACCAAGTCCAGGTGGGAGACATAGAGATTTGCAAGATACATACGGATCTGAATGTTGCAGACCCGTTGACTAAGCCTCTTCCACGAGCAAAACATGATCAGCACCAAGACTCCATGGGTGTTAGAATCATTACTGTGTAATCTAGATTATTGACTCTAGTGCAAGTGGGAGACTGAAGGAAATATGCCCTAGAGGCAATAATAAAGTTATTATTTATTTCCTCATATCATGATAAATGTTTATTATTCATGCTAGAATTGTATTAACCGGAAACATGATACATGTGTGAATACATAGACAAACTTAATGTCACTAGTATGCCTCTACTTGACTAGCTCATTAATCAAAGATGGTTATGTTTCCTAACCATAGACATGTGTTGTCATTTGATTAACGGGATCACATCATTAGGAGAATGATGTGATTGACTTGACCCATTCCGTTAGCTTAGCACTTGATCGTTTAGTATGTTGCTATTGCTTTCTTCATGACTTATACAAGTTCCTACAACTATGAGATTATGCAACTCCCGTTTACCGGAGGAACACTTTGTGTGCTACCAAACATCACAACGTAACTGGGTGATTATAAAGGAGCTCTACAGGTGTCTCCAAAGGTACATGTTGAGTTGGCGTATTTCGAGATTAGGTTTTGTCACTCCGATTGTCGGAGAGGTATCTCTGGGCCCTCTCGGTAATGCACATCACTATAAGCCTTGCAAGCAATGTAGCTAATGAGTTAGTTACGGAATGATGCATTACGTAACGAGTAAAGAGACTTGCCGGTAACGAGATTGAACTAGGTATTGAGATACCGACGATCGAATCTCGGGCAAGTAACATACCGATGACAAAGGGAACAACGTATGTTGTTATGCGGTTTGACCGATAAAGATCTTCGTAGAATATGTAGGAGCCAATATGAGCATCCAGGTTCCGCTATTGGTTATTGACCGGAAACAGTTCTAGGTCATGTCTACATAGTTCTCGAACCCGTAGGGTCCGCACGCTTAAGGTTTCAATGACAGTAATATTATGAGTTTATGATTTTTGATGTACTGAAGTTTGTTCGGAGTCCCAGATGTGATTACGGACATGACGAGGAGTCTCGAAATGGTCGAGACATGAAGATTTGATATATTGGAAGCCTATGTTTGGATGTCGGAAGTGTTCCGGGTGAAATCGGGATTTTACCGGAGTACCGGAGGGTTACCGGAACCCCCCGGGGGCTTAATGGGCCTACATGGGCCTTAGTGGAGAAGAGGAGAGGAGGCAAGGGCTGGGCCGCGCGCCCCTCCCCCCTAGTCCGAATAGGACAAGGAGAGGGGGGCGGCGCCCCCCCCTTTCCTTCTGCTCTCCCTCCTCCTCCCCTTCTTCTCCTAGTCCAACAAGGAAGGAGGGAGTCCTACTCCCGGTGGGAGTAGGACTCCCCTTGGCGCGCCCCCTCCTATGCCGGCCGCCCCTCCCCCTTGGCTCCTTTATATACGGGGGCAAGGGGGGCACCTCTAGACACAACAATTGATCTCTTGATCTCTTAGCCGTGTACGTTGCCCCCCTCCACCATAGCCTTCCTCGATAATATTGTAGCGGTGCTTATGCGAAGCCCTGCGATGGTAGAACATCAAGATCATCACCATGCCGTCGTGCTGACGGGACTCTTCCCCAACATTCTACTGGATCGGAGTACAGGGATCGTCATCGAGCTGAACGTGTGCTAGAACTCGGAGGTGCCGTAGTTTTGGTGCTTGATCTGTTAGGCCGTGAAGACGTACGACTACATCAACCGCGTTGTTCTAATGCTTCCGCTTTCAGTCTACGAGGGTACATGGACAACACTCTCCCGTCTCGTTGCTATGCATCACCATGATCTTGCGTGTGCGTAGGATTTTTTTTGAAATTACTACGTTCCCCAACAAAAACTGAGTTGCCCCGAGGACCATGAACACAACATGTAAGCATTATATATGGTCTTCCAATGTTTGTTGAATATGAGAATAACAACCATAAGAAATAGAACAAACTTTCAGATATATGAAGGAAATGTATAGTACATTAAACGTTGAAATGTTACTGGTGCATTGGATAACCCAAATGGCATTACTATGAACTGAAACTGCCCATGTTAAAGGATCGATATGGTTGACTAGGCGGGGGGGGGGGTGTGACTAGGCAACTACCATTTTTTAGTGTTTCTTAAAAAATTAGGATTAACAACAAATAGGTTGTCTAGATATGCAACTAGGTGAAAAACCTATATGATGCTAGCAACAACAATGAAAAGACAAAGCAAGATACACAAACATTAGTAAAGCTTGCACAAAGTAAAGGTAAGAGATAACCACAAGTGGAGCTGGTAGAGGCGAGGATGTGTTACCGAAGTTCCTTCCCTTTGAAAAGAAGTACGTCTCTGTTGGAGCAGTGTGGAAGTACAATGCCCCCCCAAGAAGCCACTAGGGTTACCATATTGTCCTCACACCCTCACACAATGCGAGATGCCGTGATTCCACTAGTGGTGCCCTTGAAGGCGGCTGATACGTCTCTGTCGTATCTATAATTTTTATTGTTCCATGACAATATTATACAACTTTCACATACTTTTGGCAATAATTTATATGATTTTTTTGGGACTAACATATTGACCCAGCGCCCAGTGCCAGTTCCTGTTTGTTGAATGTTTTTTGTTTCACAGAATATCCATATCAAACGAAGTCCAAACGTGATAAAAATTTACGGAAAATTATTTTGGAATATATGTGATTTTTGGGAGGTGGAATCAATGCAAATGGAGGCCCACGACCTCCACTACCCACCAGGGCGCGCCTGCACCCCTAGCGCGCAATGGTACCTAGTGGGCACCCCATAAGTCGGTTGGGGCCCTTCTTTGGCCACAAGGAAGCTTATATCTGGAAAATAACCATGTTAAAATTTCAGCGCAATCGGAGTTACGGATCTCCGGATATTTAAGAAACAATTTTCAGCCAAAAAAGAGGAACGCGAAACAAAAGAGAATAGAGAGATAGATCCAATCTAGGAGGGGCTCCTGCCCCTCCACCACCATGAAGGCCAAGGAAGAAGAAGAAGGAGGGGTGCTCTCTCCCGGTGGCGTAGGAACATGATGCCTGCTAGACTACGTCGGTATTTCCCCAAAGAGGAAGGGATGATGCAGCACAGTGACGGTAGGTATTTCCCTCAGTGGTGAGACCAAGGTTATTGTCGTGGAATTGTCTCGGCACATGTCCTAGTGTGAGAACTTAGTCATGAGGCCAACGCATCTATGTGGTAGCTTGAGAGGGGTTGATCGGAATCGAGAGACGCAACACAAGACAAGGGTTTAGATAGCTTCGGGCCCTAGGAAACATCATCCGATAACAACCCTACATGCTGTTTGTGGCTGGGTCTCATTATGCTCACGAGGGAGTCGCCGCATAAGCCGACTCCCCTTTAGTTGTGTCTAGCCTTAAGATTTTCTCCTCCCCTCTTTGGGTGCCCTGCCCCTCCTTATATAAGTTAGAGGGGCAGTTTACATGTAGAGTCCAACTCGGATTTAAGACTTCAACTATTATGACTTCTCATCACGGGCTTCTCTCCATGGGATTCTTAACGTCTTCGGGCTTACGACTGTCCGCCGACTTACCATCTGACTTATAATCTGGCTTATAATCTATCGACCTACCATCTGACTTAACATCTGCCGGCTTATAATCTGACTTAACATCTGCCGACTTACCATCTGACTTAACATCTGCCGGCTTATAATCTGACTTAACATTTTTCGGCGTATAGTCTGACTTAACATCTGCCGGCTTATAATTTGACTTAACATCTGCCGGCTTATAATATGACTTAACATCTGCCGGCTTATAATCTGACTTAACATCCGTCGGCTTATAATCTGCCGGGTCACCCACGAAACACCAAGTCCCAACCGGGTCATATCTCCGGCCGGGTCATACTGCGGGGTATATCCCTGACATTAGCCCCCAATTTAATTTGGATTTATCCATGTTAAACTGATCATGTAAACAAAATACAAGAACAAATTTAACAGGTTGTGCTCTGGGTTAAATATTCTTGTACGCCGGCACCTGATCATCCTTAACTCCTTGTTACTTCCTTCTTCTAGAAAATCCGGGTCAATAAGCCAATTTCATAATCAATTTGCTGACGCTGGTCTCTCAGAGAGAAATATTGTGAAGAATAATTCATTTAACTCAGCTCCCAATGCTTAAAAATATTGGTCTTGAAATACTCATCTGATCTTCAGCCGGCTTAAAAATGTAAATCTTGCCAATTTATGATTACCAAAATTGCCAGGTTATAAATAGATGATGCCGGGTCAAAAACTGAGAATTTTGAAGATTTCTCTCCCTCATACCCATATTACCTGTAGCCCCCAAGTCTTGAGCAGAGCACAGTGATGACTTAAGACTTGTTTAAATATTACCACTTTGAAGAAATCCATGTTGTTCATCTTAATCACTAGTCAGAACTGAGTATTCCACATATGTAGCCCCCAAGTGTCGGATTGTCATGCTTGCAGCAACCTGGGACTTGAAATTGCCTTATGCTCATAAAAACTTCAACCAGTGTAACCCCCAAGGGCTGGGTCATTGTGCAATAATGAGCAGGGACTTTATAAATATGTTCATGTAGACTTGAACAACAATGTGTAGCCCCCAAGGGCCGGGTCAGTACGATAATACTGAGCTGGAACTTTTTATATACTTCATTGAAAAGAACATCATATGATGTAACCCCCATCATGGGGCTTGAACCCACGTCCACAAGGTTAAGAGCTTTGTGTTTGACCAACTGAGTAGTGGACCCTTCAATATAATGGATTAAGACCTGTGTACCTTGAATTGTTGACATGAGCAATTGGTAGCCCCCAAGGGCCAGCTCATTACAATGTGATGAATCGGGTCTTCAATAAGGTGAGCAAAAAATGACCTTGCATTAGCCCCCAAGTGTCATGGTGCATGCTTGCAGCGACATGGGACTTCCATATTTAATATAATCATGATTTGAATAATGTAGCCCCCAAGCGCGGGGTTGTAAGCCTGTAGAGACTCGGGACTATTCCTTCCATTGTAGAATAAATCATATCCATTGATAAAGAAATAATAGCCATTGCGCTAAAGCGACTTTGAAAACCTCAATCACAATACTGATTATTCATAACCATAATAAAAATCCAGCCATGTTGGCTATTCAAGATTTGAATAATATAATCCGTCGTGGGTATTGACCCGCCGACATGCAATAACATGATTTTGGTTACTCAAGGCAAATATATCCTGGCAACTTAACACCCTTTATTAGGACGGGGTATCAAAACCCCAAATATGCTCAAATATGAGTCATAAAGATTAAGGCTACATGGCCTGAATTGTTTTAAACCATATGTTAATATGGAACAAGGATGAACTCAAAAATGTTCAAATAGAAATAATAAATCAGAAAAACAAGGCTTTCATAGGCCGCCGAGCCTAAATCTCAAGTGCTTTCAAGGGCCGCACATCCACTGAGTTAAACCTTCATGCAAACCTTATAAGTCGGACCTCACACAACCAATCATCGTTTTAACTTTGACAAGTTCAGGGTCTGTATAAGATTGATTTGTCCGAAGTACGGTGGGTCGTTCCAGGATTACCTGGGTAGAGTGGCAGACTTAAAAACTCAGGATAACCTCATTTTTTAGGTGAATACACCTGGCTTCCAAGCCTGGCTTTTAAGCCTATTACAAGGGTCATAAAAACTCTTGTTCTTTAGAACAAAGAGCCCCTAAGCAATATTTTTGAGCTGTGCTCAATGGGCACCTATGTTTGAGTTGTGCTTTTGAAATAGACTCTCTTTGGTCCCTTTAACCTGGGTAGCAAGCCCCCAAGTGTTTTGTAAGCATGGCATGTATGCCAGTTCAAAGGGTAATCATAGCTTCGCTCAATGAGCAGGAAGCCCCCATGTGACCATAATAAGATAAGCCCATAAGGCAGAATACCCATGTTTGAACCACGCATCATGGCAATGAGTTCTCCTTGGCAACCTTTAATTTTTTTGAGAACTCGAACTTGCGAGAGATGAATTTCTTATTTCAACCGGAGTTTTAAACCGGATATTGAGAGCTTCAAAGCTTTGTGAAAGACAAATTTCTCTTGAACCGGATTTTAAACTGGCATTCTTCGTTTTGAGCCGGAAATTTTCGGACGGCCTAGAATTTTTATCAATATGATAGTAGCCTCTGGGGCCGGGTTATCTTTCCCTTCCAACGACCCGAAGTTCTGGAATTTTACTGAAGCTGACAACATTTGCTGAGTCATGTCATCATAGCCCCCGAGTCTTAAGACTACTAGAGGAGTTTGGCTTGAGACTCTCCATGCTTGACCATGATATGACCAGTAAGTTGCTAGAATATGTTGAATCTCGGTGGGTTATAAATGACCCCGTCCATTAATCCAACAGGTGTAGGCAAGGGCCATAGCTTGATGGTTGCCTTTGTGATGAATTGTTCTGCATAAAAATTTTCACAGACGAGAGTAATTGTTCTCGAAGAAAATAAAATATATCAATAAAAACTTGATAGGATGGATTTCACCTGATATGTTGTATCGAAAATTATCAGCAGCGGGGTGACTACAGAGGTGGCGGTTTATAGCACGACTGTAGCAAAGACAGGCACCAGGCGTCTCAAAAAAGGGATCCTGCGGGTCATGTTGACCCTTTTTTTTCAACAACCGGCCAAGCAGCTTCTTTATCTGTTCCACACTCCCCATGTCAGGACCCCGACTCAATGCCACATCGATCTAGCATGTAACACCTCATATCACTTTGCGGCCTCACGCACGGTATTCCCACGGGTGTCGCCTTACCTTTGCCCGGGACCGTTTGCGCCTTTTGGCACACATATATGATAGTGTCGCTAGCATCCATATGATAAGGAGCCCGGGCTGACATGGCTAGTCGTAAACCCAAAGTGACACAACCTTACAGGGACAGGCATCCATGACCCAACATCGAACGTGTCGGTCATCAACGAGTGGATCCAGGCTGTAGCACTGGGCTAGCAGGACTCCGATGAACTGGGCTGTAGCGGGCTAACAGGACTCCGGTATTCATCGCGTGACATTTCCCCAAAGGGACAGACACAGGAACGAAGAAGGAGACATGCCGGCCAGCCTAAGTGTTCCGGAGCAGTAGCAAGCTACCATGGCTCAGTGGAAGCACTAGGAGACATTTCCCGGTAAGAGAGGCTACTAAGGATAAACAACTAGATAGTCAGATCCCACACATACCAAGCATTTCAATAACATACACACAATATGCTCGATATGTGCAAATACAACATGGCATCACAACATGACTCTACAACTCAAGTATTTATTCAATAGGCTCCGAGGAGTGAGATATTACAAACATGGGTCTCATGACCCAACATTCAGAGCATACAAGTCAAAACACAAGCGGAAGCTTAACATGTCTGAGTACAGACATCTACAAATGAAAAAGGCTGAGAAGCCTGACTAACTACCAGATCCTGCCGAGGGCACAAGATCGTAGCTGAGGTAACAAGCTAAACGTCGAAGTCCACACAGAACTACTAGCGAGACTGAAGTCTCTCTGCAAAAACGTAAAATAGGCAAACGTGAGTACAAATGTACCCAGCAAGACTTACATCAGAACTAACTACATATGCATCATTATCAACAAAGGGATGGTGGGGTTTAACTGCAGCAAGCCAGCTTTGACTCAGTGGCTATCCTGAACTACGACTGCAATGTAACTCTTTGAGGTGGCGCACACGAGTCCACATATTCACCATATCAATACACCACTATGGATCCGCTCCCGTCTCCCTACGAGAACGCCATCCATAGCACTCACGCTTATCTTGCACATTTTAGAGTATCCACTTTCACTTGTCTCTGAACTGTACAGGCAACCCAGAAGTCCTTTACCGCGGACACGGCTATTCGAATAGATCATATTACCCTGCAGGGGTGTACTTCTTCACACACGCTCTCACCACTTACCGCCGTTTACACGACATGTACTCGGCAACCTTCAAGCGGAAGCCTAGCGAGGGTGTCGGCCACGACCTGACTAACCACACAAGTCTCTCGTCCAGGTTTATCGCCTATTCCGGTTCCATCCGCAAGGAGATCCGGCCGGGGTGTCGCTCACGGCCCCAAATGATGTGAGCAGGGTTCCCAAGCCCACCATCCGGGTGCCACTTGGTACACCGTGCCACTGTGCCTAGTCTGTCCCAAGCCCACCTGTACCGGGTGCCACTTGGTAGACTACTAACACTACCTACAAACACCAGAAACTAGTTGCAACTCCTGGACAGAGATCAAGTTGATTAATAAGACGAGAGGGGCCGAGTTACCGGAACCCAATGTGTGGTAGTAGCTGTTCATGGATCACAAACACAGAACTCAGTTCCTGAGGACGGCTGCAATGAGACAACCCACCATGTACTCCTACATGGCCTCTCACCGCTACCTTTACCAAATCGTGTTCACACACTTAGCTCACACACAGTAGGACATGTTTACACACCTCCAATTCATCCCCGATGAATCAGACCTGACTCAACTCTAAGCAGTAGCAGGCATGACAAACAAAACATGAATGAGTAGGCACATCAGGGCTCAAACAACTCCTACTCATGCTAGTGGGTTTCATCTATTTACTGTGGCAATGACACGTCATGCAGAGGATAAGGGGTTCAGCTACCGCAGCAAGTAACAAATATGTGGTTGTTGTCCTAATGCAGTAAAAGAGAGCAGGAGCGAGAGAGTGGGATTGTATAGGAATGAACAAGGGGGTTTTGCTTGCCTGGCACTTCTGAAGATAATATAGCTCTTCATCGGTGTCATTGATCTCATCGTCGGTATCACGTCTACCGGGAGGGGACAAATACCGGCATCACAGAAGGAAACACAATCAATGCAATGCTCAATATGATGCATGATCATGACATGTCAATATGCTGTGGTTTGAGCTAATGCAACTAAAACCAGATTAAATGGAGTTGGTTTAAATCCAAGATTCAAATTCAAACTCCACATGTGGTTATTTAAATGCCATTTAATTGAATTGTCCTAAAAAGTAGTCATAAGTTGCTCTAACATGCATGAAAATATTACAGATGGATAGATTGGATTTTTCTGATAATTTTTCATATATAAATTATTTAATTTGGAGTTACCGATTAATTTCTATGAATTTTAGAAGTTTTGGGCATTTTCTGAAAATAATAAATCATTTCTGATTTATTAAAATCCCAGTAACAAATACTGCGTCAGCATGACATATTAGTGACGTCAGCAGGTTAACGGGCGGCCCAGGTCAAACTGACCGGTGGGTCCCGAGTGTCAGTGTCTAACTAAACTAAACTAGCTTAGTTAATACTAACCTAACTTAATTAGCCGGGCGGGGCCTGCATGTCAGTGGCTCTGGGGAAGTCAAACTAGGGTCAAATCAGGTCAAACTCGCCGGAGTTGACCTGGGGCTCGTCACCGACAGGGCCAGGGACGGCGGAGAGGTGCGGGTTTCCTCCTCCGGTGACCAAATCGACGGCGGAGAGCGGCTACGTGGAGCTGGAGCTCGCGCGCGTCGAGTGGTGGTGGCGGTTGGGCCTGGGGTGGCCGGAGTTGTCACCAGCGTCGACCTTGGCGGTCGCCAGAGCTCGGGTGAGCTCGGGGTCGACGCTACGGTGGTCGGGGAGGCTCGTGCGGGGCATCTATGTGCTCTACGTGGCGCGGGAAGGGAGTTGAGCACGACGGCCGAACCACTAGCTGGCCGGAGGCTCGTCGGCGGCGGTCACAGGCGGCAGCGCGTGCGGGCGAGCAAGGTGTGGCGGCTACGACGCGCAAGCAAAGGAACGGAGAGGGGAAACGGACGATGAGCTCACGTGGATCCCGTAGAGGTGGACGGCGAGCTCGGGGAAGGCCGAACGACGACGAATTTGACGGCGGCGATCCGCGGCACCGACGAGGAGGACGACGTCGAGGGCAGCTCTGCAGGGCATCCTGGCTTGCGTGAGTCGTCATAGAGGTCAAGGACGGCAGCGCGGAGCTAGTGGGCTTGTCGGAGAGGCGAGGCAGTGGCGGTGGGCGCGGCAACGGTGTGCGGCGGCGATGAGCTCCGCTCGGGCGCGTGCAGGGAGAGAGCAGAGGAGGGGGAGAACGTTCGGGAGAGAGTGAGAGGGGGCCAGGGGGGCTGCGTGGCGTCTCTAGGGGGTCGAGAAGCGGGCAGGGAGGCAGGGGGAGGTGGAAGCAGGAGGTGGCCGAGAGTGCGCACGTGGGCGACACGCGGGCGTCCTTCTGGCGCAAGGAGGACGGTGACTCGCACTGTGGGCCAGTTTGCCACACAGTGCTGGGCCAGTCGAGGCGCCGGATGGGCTGCAGGTAAGCGCCAGTCAGTTTTTCTCACTCTCTTTTAATTCCATTTTCTATTTTCTCCAATTGTTTTGGCTTTATTAAAAATGCCAGAGCATTATTAAAAATCCTGAAAATATTTGTGGCACTGTTGAAATTATTTCCAACAGCCCTCAACTAGTTTCAGAATTATTAGAGCATTTAAAATATTTATAAGAATTAAATGCCCCAATTCAAATACAATATGAGTTAATTCAAAAATCCAGAAATGACCTATAAATATGTTCATCATTTTTGGCAGAGGTTTTCACCTTTATCAGAAATCATGAACATTTTCAAAGGCATTTTGGGTTTATTGAAAATGATTTTATTTGAGCCTATTTGAATTCATTTGGTGCTAGGGTTTAAACAATCCCCATTTCAGGTTTAACTGAAATTTAAACATGATGCAACACATGACTAGCTAGCTCAGAGCAAACCAGAAGCTAGGGATGTGACAACTCACCCCTACTAAACAAGAATCTCGTCCCGAGATTCAGGCGTAGGGTAAGATGAAGGGGAAACGCAACTAACGAAATCTTCACGATCCAGGTTGCACTTCAAATGAACGTTGATTCAATCACCATCTTTGTCTTGTCGTCTTGCTCTGAGAACTCCAGCCAACACGACAACGAGAGGAGAAGGAGACTCTAGAAGGATCAATCTTCTCGAAGATTGAACAACTTAGGATCAACTCGCGGAATGAGGCATAGCAACACCACTCGAACTGAGACACAAAACACACATCTAGAGGGATGGAGTGGAACAAATGACGAGGGTTCACTAGGTAGACAACAATTCCACGCTTAAAAGGGTGGTGAACGGTTGTCAACGTAGCGAGGAGTTGAGTTGCCATGAGGCCACAACGGGACATCCTGGAGGAGGGTGATTCATAGATTATTACCTTAAGTGGCAAAAAGAATTACCTTTGATTCACAGATCATCGAAAATCTTTTATACCAACCTAACGCAATTCTCGAGCGACCATTTGGAGGGGTTCGGTAGAATGGCATACCCGGATTAGAATGGATGATGTGGATTACCTTGTTGAAAACAACACAAGGGATGATTTTAGTAACTAGGGAGAAGCTCAACAGAAGAGAGTGAGTCCAGTGTTTGAAAAGTTATAGCATAATCGAGGAAACTGAGAGCAATCCCAGTTAGTGCCGATGATAACACCTAGCGCTTGCGCGTGCTCTCAAGAACTTGAGCATTACCATATTCATCAAGGTTTTACCAATATCCGTGTCAAGGAACCTAGCAACACAACATACTACCATGATGAATAGTGATGGACAATGCAGACGCAAAGGAAGACAACACCTTCTCAGATTTCACCTTAGCGAGGCCAAGGGGAACAAAATCTGGAAGATCGACCGAGAGACATTTAGCACTCCGCTTCTAATGTTCTCCTTGATGTACTCGTGTAACCCATTCATAGATATGGTTTGATATCTAGAACATCAAGTAAAAGGTCGGACTTCAGGAACACAAAAATCCATAAGGAACGACTAGGGAGTAAATCCTACGAAATCCTTATGGGGAGGTGGCCAACTTTCTCAATCAAGATACTACAATAGTAGGTCTTCCGGCTGGGTGTGTTGGCCACGACGTCCACTTACCGGTTACGGAGAGGCCAATATTATAGTTCTTGGGAAAAGGTCCAACCATCATATCTGCCTGAGATTCAGATCTGGTTGGTCTCAGAATAATCCAGACTCATCGAGTCTAGGAAGAAAAATGGAAGTTTGCAACATAAATCGACAAGATGGCATTGCGAGATTCTCGGGAAATGAACTACGATAGCAAGCTCCAAAACATGAGCTGGTTCTGCTACACACATGTGAACACAGTGTCCAAGACAAGCATGACCAGATAGTAGTCTTATGATAAAACAGTATCGAGTTCAGGTGGGAACCATCATCTAGGATATCGAAGTCCTTGCATAAGTCTAGATCTTAAGAAGGAACTCCTTCTCCTTGAACAAGTCAATCAGTGGCTTGGCGTGCTAGGGACACATATATAATGGAGGTAGCTAATCTCACAATCCAATGTGTACTTCGCACATGCATGACTGACTTGGGATGATTCCAAAGGAAGCAAAAACAATCTTTCTCGGATCCACGGCGGCAACTTACACCAAGTGCACGTGAATTAGAGAAAGTCACTTCTTTCATCCGAACATATACCTCATGAATGGAACATGAAGGTGATGTTTACAAAATTTTCCAACACTAGCTTAATGTTCAACAAAATCATGGAGGAGATAAGGATGTTGTCGATGGGCTCAACAACAATTCATCCAGGTTTCCATATAAATGGAATTCCATAATTAAGTGAACACGGTGATAGCATTGGTCAGACCCAAAGAATATAATGATGTATGCTTGAGGAATCAACCACGAGTAAGACAACATTACGAATATCGTTGGTTCTGATTTGATTTGACGATGGCCCATACTCAAATCAAGGATTGGATAAGATGATAGGTTCATTAACTGATCACAAGGGTCAATCGATGAAGATATCATTTTTCTTCAACACACACAAGATATCCCTTAGAATGAACTAAGTCGGCAAGCTTTTATCTTCCAACTCTCCAAGTTGTTGTCCAGCTTAACCAACTAGCTCAGGGTATCCAGCACAGATTCTTGGAGAAGGGGTGGTTACAAGAAACCAACTTGATCACGAGCTCAACATAGCGGTCAGGGAACAACCTGGTGATACTTCCGAGAAGATATTCGGAAAATCACGAACCACCGATATGTTACTAAGCTCAAGAACAATCTTGCTTTTCAGGGCAAGACGATATGATCAAATGAGCGAGGACTTAACAAAATCCTAACTCATCAATCGAGGAGTGCACCCGAAAATAAGGACTAGGTAGTACGATCAATCTTAGAATGTTGACTCGATAACTAACACGCTAAGGGTGAAATTATTGTCCATTAACTACCGAGCAGCAGCGTTGCCGGGAGTGTTGATTTCGCACATCACAGTACACTTGTTAGCACTCCGGTTGCGACAACACGGAACCGAGGAATGAACAATGATGGCAAGAAGTATTACTGCGTCAAGAATTCATAAGATGATGTGTAATTCCTATGACTTTCTTGACATAAAGAGGGTAATATTTCAGGGTAGAATAGAACAAAAACTGGATTAGTATTTTGGTCTGCGGAGTATGACTACTTTGACCCAATCCTAGATATGGATGAGGTACTGGAGTTCATTTCTCCTAGTCATTCTGGGATAGAATGGCTTGACGGACCACAAGAGTGATAGGCATCGATGAGCACGAGTGCACAACATAAACTTGGCTATCAACTAATAGACAAGGATCGGAATACAACTACAGAGGGACAACTCAAAGGAACATATATCTTTCTGAGTTGTGGATGCATAGATTAGTATGTGGAACAAGTTCAACATATTTCTTCCGGATAACCCATGCTGAAGAGGAAGGACTGGCAGATTCACAATATAGAATGGAGAACTCATCAAGAGCATTTTGGTTGCGATCTTTTGGTTCAAAGAACTTCTGAGATAATGGTTCATGGTATTGGAAGAATGATATACCACGGACCTCGAAGACTATCGCAAAGGTTACTAATATCCTAAAGGAACTAGCAAATACTAGCAACATGAAGTAGGGTGAATCTCGGGTTCAAAACCCAGAAGTAGAATGCCTACTAACTAAATGGCATCATGGGATGCTTTCGAGAATGATGGCCAGAATCATCACACTGGGAACACAAAACATGGCTAAGTTACTAGGTGATACTCTAAGACACCTAGGGTCATAATACTAGCTCCAACATATACGTCAAGGCAATAGACTACCTCAACTCACTGATTAGTATGGTTAATCTGGCCCAACGGGACATCGGGAACATGAGGAAGGGATTTGCAAATGCATCAGACTATTTAGAAACCTGGGATGAATCGGACAGCATAACGGCTGTAAATGCTAGAAAAGGTTTGAGACATGCTACAGAATGGTGGCATAACCACTCAGAAGCACAATATCAAGGTTTCGGGATCAACAGTTAACATACGGAAGTAGTAGGAACTTAACCGAGGCTTGAAACCAACAATCTTATAATTCTACGGATTAGTAACACGTGATCCTGATAGAAAGAAGAGACAGCCTAGTTTCTTAACCCCGTAGGAAAGATAGGATGACTCAGATCAGAAGGCATAAGGTTAAGGAGTAAAAAGAGCCTTACGTTCCCATCCCACAATAAATTCCCTTATATAACTAAAGCATTTCTAGACTCAACTTCGACCAGTTTGGCTTGGTAATCCTACAGGCAGTCAAGCTCTGATACCAAAGCTGTCAGGACCCCGACTCAATGCCACACCGATCTAGCATGTAACGCCTCATATCACTTTGCGGCCTCACGCACGGTATTCCCACAGGTGTCGCCTTACCTTTTCCCGGGACCGTTTGCGCCTTTTGGCACACGTATATGATAGTGTCGCTAGCATCCATATTATAAGAAGCCCGGGCTGACATGGCTAGTCGTAAACCCAAAGTGGCACAAACTTACAGGGACATGCATCCATGACCCAGCATCGAACGTGTCGGTCATCAACGAGTGGATCCAGGCTGTAGCACTGGGCTAGCAGGACTCCGATGAACCGGGCTATAGCGGGCTAACAGGACTCCGGTATTCATCGCGTGACATTTCCCCAAAGGGACAGACACAGGAACGAAGAAGGACACATGCTGGCCAGCCTAAGTGTTCCGGAGCAGTAGCAAGCTACCATGGCTCAGTGGAAGCACTAGGAGACATTTCCCGGTAAGAGAGGCTACTAAGGATAAACAACTAGATAGTCAGATCCCACACATACCAAGCATTTCAATAACATACACACAATATGCTCGATATGTGCAAATACAACATGTCATCACAACATGACTCTACAACTCAAGTATTTATTCAATAGGCTCCGAGGAGCGAGATATTACAAACATGGGTCTCATGACCCAACATTCAGAGCATACAAGTCAAAACACAAGCAGAAGCTTAACATGTCTGAGTACAGACATCTACAAATGAAAAAGGCTGAGAAGCCTGACTAACTACCAGATCCTGCCGAGGGCACAAGATCGTAGCTGAGGTAACAAGCTAAACGTCGAAGTCCACGCAGAACTACTAGCGAGACTGAAATCTCTCTGCAAAAACGTAAAATAGGCAAACTTGAGTACAAATGTACCCAGCAAGACTTACATCAGAACTAACTACATATGCATCATTATCAACAAAGGGATGGTGGGGTTTAACTGCAGCAAGCCAGCTTTGACTCAGTGGCTATCCTGAACTACGACTGCAATGTAACTCTTTGAGGTGGAGCACACGAGTCCACATATTCACCATATCAATACACCACTATGGATCCGCTTCCGTCTCCCTACGAGAACGCCATCCATAGCACTCACGCTTATCTTGCGCATTTTAGAGTATCCACTTTCACTTGTCTATGAACTGTACAGGCAACCCAGAAGTCCTTTACCGCGGACACGGCTATTCGAATAGATCATATTACCCTGCAGGGGTGTACTTCTTCACACACGCTCTCACCACTTACCGCCGTTTACACGACATGTACTCGGCAACCTTCAAGCGGAAGCCCAGCGAGGGTGTCGGCCACGACCTGACTAACCACACAAGTCTCTCGTCCAGGTTTATTGCCTATTCCGGTTCCATCCGCAAGGAGATCCGGCCGGGGTGTCGCTCACGGCCCCAAACGATGTGAGCAGGGTTCCCAAGCCCACCATCCGGGTGCCACTTGGTACACCGTGCCACTGTGCCTAGTCTGTCCCAAGCCCACCTGTACCGGGTGCCACTTGGTAGACTACTAACACTACCTACAAACACCAGAAACTAGTTGCAACTCCTGGACAGAGATCAAGTTGATTAATAAGCCGAGAGGGGCCGAGTTACCGGAACCCAATGTGTGGTAGTAGCTGTTCATGGATCACAAACACAGAACTCAGTTCCTGAGGACGGCTGCAATGAGACAACCCACCATGTACTCCTACATGGCCTCTCACCGCTACCTTTACCAAATCATGTTCACACACTTAGCTCACACACAGTAGGACATGTTTACACACCTCCAATTCATCCCCGATGAATCATACCTGACTCAACTCTAAGCAGTAGAAGGCATGACAAACAAAACATGAATGAGTAGGCACATCAGGGCTCAAACAACTCCTACTCATGCTTGTGGGTTTCATCTATTTACTGTGGCAATGACAGGTCATGCAGAGGATAAGCGGTTCAGCTACCGCAGCAAGTAACAAATATGTCGTTGTTGTCCTAATGCAGTAAAAGAGAGCAGGAGCGAGAGAGTGGGATTGTATCGGAATGAACAAGGGGGTTTTGCTTGCCTGGCACTTCTGAAGATAATATAGCTCTTCATCGGTGTCATCGATCTCATCGTCGGTATCACGTCTACCGGAAGGGGACAAATACCGGCATCACAGAAGGAAACACAATCAATGCAATGCTCAATATGATGCATGATCATGACATGTCAATATGCTGTGGTTTGAGCTAATGCAACTAAAACCAGATTAAATGGAGTTGGTTTGAATCCAAGATTCAAATTCAAACTCCACATGTGGTTATTTAAATGCCATTTAATTGAATTGTCCTAAAAAGTAGTCATAAGTTGTTCTAACATGCATGAAAATAGTACAGATGGATAGATTGGATTTTTCTGATAATTTTTCATATATAAATTATTTAATTTGGAGTTACCGATTAATTTCTATGAATTTTAGAAGTTTTGGGAATTTTCTGAAAATAATAAATCATTTCTGATTTATTAAAATCCCAGAAACAAATACTGCGTCAGCATGACATATTAGTGACGTCAGCAGGTCAACGGGCGGCCCAGGTCAAACTGACCGGTGGGTCCCGAGTGTCAGTGCATAACTAAACTAACCTAGCTTAGTTAATACTAACCTAACTTAATTAGCCGGGCGGGGCCCGCATGTCAGTGGCTCTGGGGAAGTCAAACTAGGGCCAAATCGGGTCAAACTCGCTGGAGTTGACCCGAGGCTCGTCGCCGACAGGGCCAGGGACGGCGGAGAGGTGTGGGTTTCCTCCTCCGGTGACCAAATCGACGGCGGAGAGCGGCTACGTGGAGCTGGAGCTCGCACGCGTCGAGTGGTGGTGGCGGTTGGGCCTGGGGTGGCCGGAGTTGTCGCCGGCGTCGACCTTGGCGGTCGCCAGAGCTCGGGTGAGCTCGGGGTCGATGCTACGGTGGCCTGGGAGGCTCGTGCGAGGCACCTATGTGCTCTACGTGGCGCGGGAAGGGAGTTGAGCATGACGGCCGGACCGCTAGGTGGCCGGAGGCTCGTCGACGGCGGTCACAGGCGGCAGCGCATGCGGGCGAGCAAGGTGTGGCGGCTACGGCGCGCAAGCAAAGGAACGGAGAGGGGGAAACGGAAGGTGAGCTCACGTGGATCCTGTAGAGGTGGACAGCGAGCTCGGGGAAGGCCGAACGGCGACGAATTTGACGGCGGCGATCCGCGGCACCGACAAGGAGGACGACGTCGAGGGCAGCTCTGCAGGGCATCCCGGCTTGCGTGAGTCATCATAGAGGTCAAGGACGGCAGCGCGGAGCTAGTGGGCTTGTCGGAGAGGCGAGGCAGTGGCGGTGGGCGCGGCAACGGTGTGCGGCGGCGACGAGCTCCGCTCGGGCGCGTGCAGGGAGAGAGCAGAGGAGGGGGAGAACATTCGGGAGAGAGTGAGAGGGGGCCAGGGGGGCTGCGTGGCGTCTCTAGGGGGTCGAGAAGCGGGCAGGGAGGCAGGGGGAGGTGGAAGCAGGAGGTGGCCGAGAGTGCGCACGTGGGCGACACGCGGGCGTCCTTCTGGCGCAAGGAGGACGGTGACTTGCACTGTGGGCCAGTGGGCCACACAGTGCTGGGCCAGTCGAGGCGCCGGATGGGCTGCAGGTAAGCGCCAGTCAGTTTTTCTCACTCTCTTTTAATTCCATTTTCTATTTTCTCCAATTGTTTTGGCTTTATTAAAAATGCCAGAGCATTATTAAAAATCCTAAAAATATTTGTGGCACTGTTGAAATTATTTCCAACAGCCCTCAACTAGTTTCAGAATTATTAGAGCATTTAAAATATTTATAAGAATTAAATGCCCCAATTCAAATACAATATGAGTTAATTCAAAAATCCAGAAATGACCTATAAATATGTTCATCATTTTTGGCAGAGGTTTTCACCTTTATCAGAAATCATGAACATTTTCAAAGGCATTTTGGGTTTATTGAAAATGATTTTATTTGAGCCTATTTGAATTCATTTGGTGCTAGGGTTTAAACAATCCCCATTTCAGGTTTAACTGAAATTTAAACATGATGCAACACATGACTAGCTAGCTCAGAGCAAACCAGAAGCTAGGGATGTGACACCCCACTTCCCCTTTTCTTTAGGCAGCGTCAGGCGCGCAAGAGAAGAGGGCAAGACGGCTCAGCAGCCAAGGCGAAGGGGAGGCAAGGCGAGCTGGCGGGATGAGACAGAGGAGGCTAGAGCGGGGCGGCGACGACACAGCCGTGGCAGGATACCGCCGCGGCGGTGCTAAGCAACCCGGGGCGTAGAGCCGGCTACTGTAAAAGCGTGCAGCGGTGGCTACTGGGGCAGCACGGGTCGAGCGCCGGCTCAAGGTGTGGCCGTCGGCCGCAGCAGGGGAGGCGGGTCGTCGTGGCAGCCCGGAGATGGAGGCAGCGACTCAACAGGAGCGTTGGTGGGTCACGGCCTCTGCGGATTCCAGCAAAGGACGTCCCGACGACGCGAGAGGTCAGCGCTGATGGAGCCGCGTGAGCACAGGGGCCAGGACGGAGCGATTGGAGCAGAGGCAAGGGCGACTCAGCGCGAGACGGAGGTGGCGGTGACTTGGCCGGCGGCAACGGCGACTCTCCGGCGGGGGCTCAATACGGGTCAGTGACTCAAAGCTGGTTATAACCCGGCGATAGCGACTCGTGATAGGAACAGAGAGACGGCGAGCCGGCTGGGGCGCGCTAGTGTCGACCGGAGTGGCGATTTGAAGGCGACACCGTAGCGGCGGCTCGAAATCACAACAGCTGGGGAAGTGGGCGGCTCAGCGTTGAAGCACGGGCGACTCGTGGTGAGGACGCGGGCGCAGCAACACGGGAGACGGTTTTGGAGGCACCGATGGGAGGGTGTGAAGACGGTGGTTCAATGATAGTTGACTTGCGAGCGAGTCCATGGTGGCTTTGGAGGCCGGCAGGTTGTAGCGATGATGACGAATCAGGGCCGTGGTGGTGACTCCATCTAAGACCGAGCGGAGACGGCGATTTAGGCAGCGATTCAAGGCCGCCAGGTCGCGCGGGATGTAGCAGCACATGAAGTGGCTCAACGACGCGGAGCTAAACGATGGGCAGCACGCGAGGCGGCTCGGCAGCTCAGGAGGCCGAAGCGCAGTGCGGTGAGGCATGGCGGCCGAAGGTGGAGGCGGGTCAGCTTCGACGGATGCAAGGTGGTATCTGGCCAGTTTTGGGGTGTGCTGTTGAGCAAGACTGTGAAGGCGGGTCGCTTGACGCGTAGGAGGCAACTCGGAGCACGGTTCAGGGTGAAGGGGCCGAACGCAAGACACAACACGGTTGGGCATCTCATGACACGGCCTCGGGCACGATGGTGGCGGTATTGGGTACCGGCAACTTGAAGCGGCCACGAGGCGAGGTCGTCGGGGAGAGCCGGTGAGGCATGAGCGGCTCATCATAGAGGTGAGGTTCAAATCACAGCCTGATTCAGCTCGCGGTGGCCCAGACCTGCCGACTTGGAGGTAGGGGACGAGCCGAGGTGACTTGAAAGCGGAGATGGTGCCACAAAGCCAGGGCGACTTGAGCATGGAGGTGGAGGCGGTCGACCGTGGCGGAGTAACTCGGCAGAGAGCTGCTCAAAGTGATAGTTTAGAGACCAGGCCAGCACAACGGTGGCTCGCAGCGGGACCGGGCGGTTCAACCGGGCGGCGCCTCAAGCTGGGCTCGGGAGCAGAAACCAGTGGTGACGAGGGCGGCTCAACGCGAGGTCGACGACTTCAGCGGCCCGGGCAGTGCTGTTGCGGGTTGTGCTCCTAACTCCCATCATCAGTCATTTGAAAGACAGGAATCCACACCCAGACCATTAACACTTTGACCAAAACGTGCAAACGTCGCCCTTGATGCCTTTGACAAATCTTGGATTTGTATTTTCTTTCTAGTATGTGGAAGACGAATCTGATTTTCTGTCCGACCGCGATGAGACTTCAGACAGCTGCATCTGCGACTCTGGCTCTATCTCGTGCAGTTTTGACCCGTGTGCTAGCTTCTTGGTCTCCACTGACGGTTGATGCAGATCTGGCGTGTGTCATGAGTTTGCACTAATTTGCTGTGTCATCTGTTATTAATACTAATAGTATACTGGAACACGGTGGCTTAGGTGGATTGTGGCTTGCGATTGCAGTAACCGCGGCCGGCTCATAAACGTACTGGTGGTGACTCAACATGACGGCAAGAACAACTCTTTTGGCAATTGACAGATCAGAGTCGAAGGCAGGAACAACGCGAGTCAGGGGTCGTCACCGGTTTTCTGGGTCATGGCAGTTTTGACTCGCCCACGTCCGGGTCTATTTCCAAGTATTCTTGGTTTAGTTTGTCTCAGGACGGTAGATCGATCCTGCTGATGAACGCGGCGGCTTGACGCTAAATCTTCAGGATTTTCCCTGATGATCCTTGTCAATTGAACTGATGCTCACAAAAAACATTGTTGCACTCGATCTAGCGAACTTAAAGCTAATGCAGATCTTTCTTCATCTAGAAAATTGCGAACTCTTCGATCCCTCGGATAAATCCCTCCAAGAACTCAACAGCATCATGTGCATGCCCCACGGTGGGCACCAACTGTCGTGGAATTGTCACGGCAAATGTCCTAGTGTGAGGACTTAGTCGTGAGGCCAACACATCTATGTGGTAGCTTGAGAGGGGTTGATCGGAATCGAGATATGAAACACAAGACAAGGGTTTAGACAGCGTCGGGCCCCGGGAAACATCATCCGATAACAACCATACATGTTGTTTGTGGCTGGGTCTCATTATGCTCATGAGGGAGTCGCTGCATAAGCCGACTCCCCTTTAGTTGTGTCTAGCCTTAAGATTTTCTCCTCCCTCTTGGGGTGCCCTGCCCCTCCTTATATAAGTTAGAGGGGCGGTTTACAGTTATCGAACCAGTAGGAGAACCAAGCAACACTACGTAAACAACACCTGCACACAAATAACAAAAACTCGCAACTCGGCGTGTTAAAGGGGTTGTCAATCCCTTTCGGGTAATGGTGCCAGAAATTGGCAAACAGATGTGAGAGAGTTGTAATAGTTTGATAGATCAGACGCCAAATAAAATAAAGTGCAGCAAGGTATATTTGGTTTAATAGATCTGAAAATAAAAGCAAATAAAATAGATCGCAAAGGCAAATATATTAAAGAAGAGACCCGGGGGCCGTAGGTTTCACTAGTGCCTTCTCTCGGGAAAAATAGCAAACGGTGGGTGAACAAATTACCATTGGGCAATTGATAGAACTTCAAATAATCATGGCGATATCCGGGTAATGATCATTATATAGGCACCACATCCAAGATTAGTAGACCGACTCCTGCCTGCATATACTACTATTACTCCACACATCGACCGCTATCTAGCATGCATCTAGTCTATTAAGTTCATGGAGAAATGAAGTAATGCAATAAGAATGATGACATGATCTAGACAAGATCTATTTATGTAGAAATAGACCCCTTCTTGTTATCCTTAATGGCAACGATACATACGTGTCGGTTCCCCTTCTGTCACTGGGATCAAGCACCGTAAGATCGAACCCATCACAAAGCACCTCTTCACATTGCAAGATAAATAGATCAAGTTGGCCAAAACAAACCCAAATATCAGAGAAGAAATACGAGGCTATAAGCAATCATGCATACAAGAGATCAAAGAAGACTCAAATAACTTTCATGGACAAAAAGATAGATCTGATCATAAACTCAAAGTTCATCGGATCCCAACAAACACACCGCAAAAAGAGTTACATCATATGGATCTCCAAGAGACCATTGTATTGAGAATCAAACGAGAGAGAGGATTCCATCTAGCTACTAACTATAGAACCGAAGGTCTACAAAGAACTACTCACGCATCATCAGAGAGGCACCAATGGGCATGATGAACCCCTCTGTGATGGTGTCTAGATTGGATCTGGTGGTTCTGGAACTTGCGGTGGTTGGAATGAAAATCGACTCCCCTAGGGTTTCTGGAATATTGGGGTATTTATAGAGTAAATAGGCTGTCCGGGGGGCACCCGAGGTGGGCACAAGCCACCAGGGCGCGCCTGGGCCTCCAGGCGCCCCCTGGTGGGTTGTGCTCCCCTCAGAGCAGCCCCCAGGTGCTTCTTTATCCTCTGGATGTCTTCTGGTCCAAAAAAAATCCACAAAAAGTTTCACTGCGTTTGGACTCCGTTTGGTATTGATTTCCTGCGATGTAAAAAACATGCAAAAAACAGCAATGCACTTGGCACTCTGTCAATAGGTTAGTAGCAAAAAATGATATAAAATGACTATAAAATGCTTATAAAACATCCAAGAATGATAATATAACAGCACGGAACAATAAAAAATTATAGATACATTGGATACATATCAGAACACCGTAGGGGCAAGGATCATGACGGCGATCTACATCAACAATTTTGCTACCGTCAACACCAACTTTCTCCCCCTCTATGCAGCAGTGTAAGACCTCTTCTCCCCGCTGTAATCTCTACTTAAACATGGTTCTCAATGCTATATATTATTATCCAATGATATGTCGTTATCCTATGATGTTTGAGTAGATGTGTTTTGTCCTATGGGTTGATTTATGATCATGATTGATTTGAGTTGTATATTTTATTTTGGTTCTGTCCTATGGTGCCCTCTATGTCGCGCAAACGTGAGGGATTGCCGCTGTAGGGTGTTGCAATACGTTCATGATTCTCTTATAGCGTGTGGCGTGAGTGACTGAAACACATACCCAAGTAAGGGGGTTGTTGCGTATGGGAGTAAAGAGGACTTGGTACTTAAGGCTATGGTTGGGTTTTACCTTAATGATCTTTAGTACTTGCGGATGCTTGCTCGAGTTACAATCATAAGTGTATATGATCCAAGTAGAGAAAGTATGTTAGCTTCTGCCTCTTCCTCATATAAAATTGCAATAATGATTACCGGTCTAGTTATCGATTGCCTAGGGACAAATCTTTCTCTTGTGTTACAAAAAGCTTTCTACTAAACTACTAAATTTATTATCTTGCAATTTATTTGTAGTTTTATTCTTGCAAAGTACTTCTAGTTTTATTCTTGTCCTAGGTAAAGCGAACGTTAAGTGTGCGTAGAGTTGTATTGATGGTCGATAGAACTTGAGGGAATATTTGTTCTATCTTTAGCTCCTTGTTGGGTTCGACACTCTTATTTATCAAAAAAGGCTACAAAAGATCCCCTATACTTGTGGGTTATCAAGACCTTTTTCTGGCGCCGTTGCCGGGGAGCAATAGCGTGGGGTGAATATTCTCGTGTGCGCCTATTTGCTTTATCACTAAGTAGTTTTTTTGCTCTTGTTTTCTATCTTTAGTTATGGGTAGGAAACGTAAAATACCAAAATAATTAATTGTACCTACTAAACCAATGGTTGAAGAACCACCCAAAATCTATCATACCGTTGAAGCTCATGCTGAAACCCCAACTAGCTTAGCTGATGGAAAATCATTAAATGAGCATGCTTATTTTGTGCGACACCGCTTATCTCAAAAGGGAAACTTTTATGGCATCATATTATAATTTGTATTGCTATGCTCTGAATTTATGCGAAATACATGATTTTACTTGTTGTTCTGAAGACCCTAAAAACACCTTTATTTCCAATGTGAGTTTAAGGATAATGGAATCTTATCTTCTTATGCCATGGGTGTTTATAATTACTATGATGTTGAAAAAATTGAAGAATTTATTGCTTTTAAAGATTCTTATAAAATTGCTTCTTTGATTGAAAAGTATGATGTTACTCTTTACAAATCTGAAAATTTTGCCATACTTAAATATTGCAATGAAAACTATGCTTCTAATGCTTATGTTAAACCATATATTGAGGACTCCTCCGCTATCCAGGAAGAGATTAATATTTTGCAGGAAACTATGGATGAAGAACTGTGAGCTCATTAGATGAAAAAGATGAGGAGGAGAGCGAAGAACATAATGAGCAAGACCAGATTGACACCCGCGCCCACCTTCTAATGAGAGTAACTCTTCAACTCAAACATTGTTTAATGTCCCTTCGTTCTTACCGAAGGATGAATGCTATGATAATTGCTATGATCCCGTTGATTCATTTGAAATATCCCCTTTTGATGAAATTGATGCTTCCTATGCTTGTGGCCATGATGCCAATTTGAGTTATGCTTATGGAGATGAACTTGCTATAGTTACTTATGTTAAGAATGAAATTGTTGCTATTGCACCCAAACATGATAGTCCTATTCTCTTTTTGAATTCTCCCAACTACACTATATCAGAGAAGTTTGCTCTTATTAAGGATTATATTGATGGGTTGCATTCTACCATTGCACATGATGATTTTGATGAATATAATATGCATGTGCTTGATGCTCCTACTTCCAATTATTATGAGAGAGGAACTATATCTCCGCCTCTCTATGTTTCCAACATGATAAATTGCAAGAAACTGCTTATGCTATGTATTGGCCTTTACTTGATGTGCATGAATTGTTCTTTTATGACATGCCGATGCATAGGAAGAGAGTTACACTTTGTCATTGCATAATATATGTTGCTTTGTGCTCACTACTAAATTATAGATCATTGTTAATTAAAATTGGCTTCGATATACCTTGGGATTCGGGTGGATCGATTACTTGTGCACTTTATGCCTAGCTTAATGGCTTTAAAGAAAGCATTTCCAGGGAGACAACCCAGAAGTCTTATAGAGTCATTTTATTCTGTTGTGTGCTTTTATAAAGTTTTAAAACAAAAAAAATATAGAGGGGAACATAAAATTTTACAAAAAGAAAAGTGAAAGTGAGAAAGACGAGCACCGTGGAAGCAGGAGCATGCCTTGAACTTATTCATGCCCATGGAAACTTTGTGAATCTTGAATCATAGAAACTTTTCAACAAAAATAATTATCCCCTTGTACAAATCCATTCTACTATAAAAATAATGTGCCAAGATTTGCCTTTAGAATGATTAGATTGTTTGTTGGTATGGGCGGTGCAAAAATAGAAACTTTTGGTGTAGTGCGTGAATTTGATTTTTTTCACTAAAACATGCAATAATTCTGAAACTTTTACACAATACTTCTAAGAAAATTGTTTATTTTTATCCTATTTTTTCAGCATTTTTGGAGTTACAGAAGTATGGTCAAAATTTAGATTGCTACAGACTGTCTTGTTTTTGGCAGATTCTGTTTTTGATGCATTGTTTTGCTTGTTATGATGGAACTATGGAGTGTATCGATGGTATAAGCCATGGAGAAGGTAGAATAAAGTAGGGATAATGCAAAAATAAAATATGAATGGGTTTGGAACAGTACTTAGAGTAGTAATTTGCTTTATTATACTAACGGATCTTACGAGGGTTTTGTTAAGTTTTGTGTGGATGAAGTGTTCGAAGATCGAGGAGGTCTTGATATGAGGAGAAGGAGGAAAATCAAGAGTTCAAGCTAGGAGACTCAAGCATCTAAGCTTGGGGATGCCCCGGAAGGCATCCCATCTTTCTTCAACAACTATTGGTATGTTTCGGCTTTTGTTTTGTTCACGTGATATGTGTAAATCTTGGAGCATCTTATGCTTTTCATTTTTCTTTTAATAATGCACCATGCCGGTATGAGATAGTCCTTGGTTTATTTATAGAATGCTCTTTGCACTTCACTTATATATTTTGAGTATGGCTTTATAGAATGCTTCATGTGCTTCACTTATATCTTTTGAAGTTTGGATTGCCTGTTTCTCTTCACATAGAAAACTGTTATTTGTAGAATGCTCTTTTGGTTCAGTCATACTTATTAGAGCATGGTCTTTTTAGAAAGAATTAAACTCTTATGCTTCACTTATATCTATTTAGAGAGTCAACGTGAATTGGTCATTCACATGGTTGTTCATAAAATCCTACATAAAACTTGTGGGTCAACATAAAACTTGTGGGTCACTGAATATGTTATGTTTGATTCCTTGCAATAGTTTTGTGATATAGAGATGACAATATGTGGGAGCCTAGGAGGTACTACTGAATGATTGTGGTTAGTAAGAATATTGGTGTTAAGGTTTGTGATTCCCGAAGCATGCAAGTATAGTCACTCGTTATGCTAAGAAGTTGGAACATGATTTATTATTGATTGTCTTCCTTATGAGTGGCGGTCGGAGACGAGAGATGGTCTTTTCCTACCAATCTATCCCCCTTGGGGGCATGCTTAGTAGTACTTTGCTTCGAGGGCTAATAAACTTTTGCAATAAGTATGTGAGTTCTTTATGACTAATGTGAGTTCATGGATTATACGCACTCTTACCTTTCTGCAATTTGCTAGCCTCTACGGTACCGTGCATTACTCTTTCTCTCCCCGAGATGTGGTGCAAACTTTGCAGGTGTATCCAAACCCCGTGATATGATATGCTCTATCACACTTAAGCCTCATTATATCTTCCTCAAAACAACCACCATACCTACCTATTATGGGATTTCCATAGCCATTCCGAGATATATTGCAATGCAACTTCCACCGTTCCATTTTTATGACTTGAGCATTCATTGTTATATTGCTTTGCATGATCGTAAGATAGCTAGCATGATATTTTCATGGCTTGTCCGTTTTTTGATATCTTTGCTATGCTAGATCATTGCACATCTTGTTACACTGCCAGAGGCATTCATGTAGAGTCATATTGTTCTAGGTACCGAGTTGTGATTTTTATTTCTTTTGAGTTGTAAGTAAATATAAGCGGGATGATCATCATTATTCATTAATTAGAGCATGTCACAGTGAGGAAAAGATGATGGAGACAATGATTCCCCCACAAGTCGGGATGAGACTCTGGACAAAAAGAAAGAAAGAAAAAGTGAGACCAAAAAGAGCCCAAGAAAAAAAAGAAAAAAAAGAGAGAAAAACAGAGAAGGGGCATTGTTACTATCCTTTCCACACTTGTGCTTCAAAGTAGCACCATTTTTCATGTAGAGAGTCTACTATGTTGTCACTTTTATATACTAGTGGGATTTTTCATTATAGAACTTGGCTTGTATATTCTGATGATGGGCTTCCTCAAATGCCCGAGGTCTTCAAGCAAGCAAGTTGGATGCACACCCACTTAGTTTCATGAGCTTTCATACACTTATAGCTCTTAGTGCATCCGTTGCATGGCAATCCCTACTCCTCACGTTGATATCAGTTGATGGGCACCTCCATAGCCCGTTGATTAAGCCGTGTCAATGTGAGACTTTCCTACCTTTTTGTCTTCTCTATATTTACCCCTATCATCATACTCTATTCCACCCACAGTGCTATTTCCATCTCTTGCGCTCATGTATTGCGCGGGGGTTTAAAAAGCTGAAGCGCGTTAAAAAGTATGAATCAATTGCTCGACTTGTCATCGGGGGTGTGCATGATAAATACTTTGTGTTAAGAAGATGGAGCATGAAAATACTATATGATTTTGTAGGGATAAGTTATTTAAGTATTGATATTTTGAAAGACATGATTGTTTGTTGGAATACCCGAGTATTGATGTCTTTATGTCAAATTATAGACTATTGCTTTGAATCACTCATGTCTTAGTATTCATGCCATGATTAGATTATATGATCAAGATTATGCTAGGTAGCATTCCACATAAAAAATATCTCTTTTGTCATTTACCTACTCGAGGACGAGTAGGAATTAAGCTTGGGGATGCTGATACGTCACCATCATATCTACAATTTTTTATTGTTCCATACCAATATTATACAACTTTCACATACTTTTGGAAACAATTTATATGATTTTTTGGGACTAACATATAGATCCAGTGCCCACTGCCAGTTCCTGTTTGTTGCATGTTTCTTGTTTCGTTGAATATCATATTAAACGAAGTCCAAACGCGACAAAAATTTACAGAGAATTATTTTGGAATATATGTGATTTTTGGAAGGTGGAATCAACGCAAACGGAGGCTCATTGCCTCCACTACCCACCAAGGCGCGCCTGCCCCCTAGCGCAGTGGTGCCTAGTGGGCACCCCGCAAATGAAGGAGGAGAAGACGAAGGAGGAGGAGAAGAAGGAGGAGGAGAGGAAGAAGGAGGAGAAGACGAAGGAGGAGGAGAAGGAGGAGGAGAAGAAGGAGGAGAAGAAGAAGGAGGAGAAGAAGAAGGAGGAGGAGAAGAAGGAGGAGGAGAAGAAGGAGGAGGAGAAGAAGGAGGAGAAGAAGAAGGAGGAGAAGAAGGAGGAGAAGAAGAAGAAGAAGGAGAAGAAAGAGGAGGAGA